>NC_092047.1:18762994-19064293 GCF_003086295.3 Arachis hypogaea
GAAAATCAGGTCCGTAGTTCTAAACTTCTAATTTAAAATTTTAAATATATCTAAATCAATTTGGGTTGGTCGAGTGATTAACCTACTCGTCCACTTAAGCAAATGTCGAAAATTTGAATTTCGTCTCGTATGTGAAGCAATTCATTGGTTAATTGTATATCCTTAAATGGAGTTCAGATCCACGACAGATTAGTCCTTAACTTGTTGGGTATCATGGAAAGCCAATATATATATATATTTGTGCCCCAACAGCTAAATTGTTTTAGGTCCATTACTAAATACAGATCCAGTACTATACACATAAAATGTGTAACAACTTAAAAATATATATCTAGGTGCACCCGTGATAGGAGTGAACACGGATCAGATATAGCCGAAATCTCAATCCGACTCACACAAAAATTACCAGGTTGGATTGGATCCAATATCCACTTTTTTAAGTTTGGATCTGATTTGGATATTTGCGGATCAAATCAGATATCGAATATATCCGCAAAATATAAAAATATTTTTAAAAGGTGTATTTTTATTAAAAAAATATCAATAAAATCTAATTTTCTACTCTTTTAATCATGTTTACTCCTAAAATGTTATTAAACATACTTTTTTTAAATAATAAAATAAAATAATACAACATATATAATAATTATTAGTTGAAATAAAACATAAAAATGATATTTTTTTGTGAATTGGATATACGATCAAATCCAATCCATAAACACTCATAACTCGAAATATGTTACATCTGTATAGATGTACATATGTACCTATTGTGCACGCGAGATAAAGCCAAAATGAAATTCAGCACAAAATTATAAACTTCTTAATTTAAAATTTAGATGTATATAAAAAAATTAACGATTTAATTTAATTCAATATAAATAAATGTATTTGTATTATTATATTTATATTTAAAAAAATTAAAAATTAATTAGGCATGCAATACCTCTAATTGACCATACAAGTATAATAATGCAAGTACGTTTATTTGTATTAAATTAAATGAAGTCGTTAATTTTAATTATATCTATCTAAATTTTAAAGTTAAAATTTTATATTTTAAATTATTTGAATAAAATTAGATGAAATAAAATGGATATGTTTATCTCAAGTACACTAGGTGATTTTTTTTTTTGGTTTTATCTCGGATATGTTTTTTTAAGGTGTTTCACATTTGGGATGTAGAGTACCTAATTTTTGTGCTTATTTATCTTTTATTTTTTGTACTAAAAAAATGTAATAATAGTGTAAAAACATAAATATTTTCGGAGATAAAGTATTTAAATAATTTAAAAATAAATAATATTAATATTATCAAAGTATATATACCCGTTAACATTTTAATTGACTATTTATTTTGTTTAAAAAATTAAATTTATAGATCTCACAATAGTTAGAAGATTCAAAATTATACTTTAACAACAATATATTAAATTCACGTCTCATTGTTGTCTTTGAATAATTTTTTACTTTGATTCCCTGAAAATCAGGTTCTAATTATTAACTCTATAGCCTACTGTAACTAGTTGACCGTACCCATTTAATGAAATAAAGTTAAGGCTTTATTATAGTGCATGATTTTTTATGTAGGATTAATCTCTTTATCACATACATATAATATATAATAGGACACAATTCTTATTTTTGATTGGTTGGTTGATTCGTTTGGGTTTATTCAATCGCTACAATAAAAATTATTTTTGTTGATAAATTTTTAGTGCCAATATATAACATAATACCACTATATATTTTATTTAATTTATATTTTTGCGACAATTATAAATTTATCGTTATTACTATATGTTACAATGACAATTATATATTTTTTACGACTATTAAAATGGTCTTTATTAGCAATTATGTAATTATTGTTAAATTTTTAGCAATAAAATATAAGATGATTAATGTCTAATGGTTGAAAAATATATTAACGATTATTTTTATTATCGCTAAAAATAAAATAAATTACCGTAAAAAATAATTTTTTTAGTAGTACAAGTGTCAGAAATTTAAATTTTTCAAAAAATTCGTTTTTGACCTACTAAAATAAAAGATATCGTAAGAATATATAAAAGACACCACTTAATATATCTAATTTAGGAAAATATTTATAATAGCAAATCATAATATATATCTATTTTTTCAAGGTTCAACAATTAAAAAACAAACATTGAATTTAATTAAACCAAAAGGCCAATAACATAAACCCATGATCAATACAAATAATATAAAAAATCATCACATTGATATTAACTTTATTTAGAACGTCATATAAATTTATAACATATAAATGCATTTATATTATTATTATTGCCAAAAAATCCCATTAGAAGAATCCTCCACGACCATAACCATTGTTAAATGGATTATTTTGGTATAGAAAATCAAAAAAGCCTCCACCATTGTTATGGTTAGAATTTGAATGGTAAAAATGATTTCCAATATCGTCGTCGCCGCTGTTTCTCCCAACACCATTCCTGTTATTTACATCGTAGAGAAATAGACCATTATATCCTTGTTGGTGTTGGTATGATGGATACCAAAGGGGTACTTTGGTCATCCAATTCTCTCATAGCGTCAAAAGGGTTGACACCAGTAGCAAATGCTATGTTGGAAAAAGTACTCATACTTCCATGAGTAGGGTATGATCCAATAACTTCAGGATTAACTTGATCCATGGTTTGATCTATTTGAAAAATAATTAAAACAAGTCACATTGAAAAATTAAACATTTATTATTAAGACAAAATTAAATTGGCCAGCAACAATAACTTTGTTTAATAATAAAATTTATCAAATTTATTGAATATACAAATTCATTTATTTTTGTACTTTATTTAACAATAGATTTTGCTTAATTGTAGAATCTACAAATGTAGACTTTTTTTTATAGAAAGATAAAAGTTTGATATTTTAACTAATAATTTAAGATTTTAAAGGAATAATATAGATCTCTTTAGTGTAAGTCACTCGATTATGTCCTTTATCTATACAAAAAATAAAAATTATTATAACTCTAAAAGTTAAAATTTCAATAAAAAATATAAGAGATCTCTACTATATAATCTATATCTATTATTTCATAGCTAAAAGAAAATTGTGTGTAAAATAATATATGGAGATTTTAGAAAAAAAAATTCCTTTTATCATTCTCCAAAATTTAAATTTTGAGCAAAAAACATGAGATCTTTATGTATACGATGCAAGTATCTATTTCTAAATATTTTTTTCAAAATGATAGTTGAAACCAAAATCAAATTATTTAAAATATCTAAAGCTAATAGAACATTAATTAAAAAAGACAAAGAAAGCTTACCACCGTCATAAAATATAGATGCCACACTCTCAGCTACAGTCGTAACTGCAACCTGATTTGCAACAATTTTGAGTGAAATTTGATTTTTTAAAGTCTGCTGAAGAACTACAAGAATTTCTTCTATCTCTTTATCTTTTTCACAACTTTGACCAATCATATCCCACCAATTGGTGATGTTGTCATTTTTAATTGTCTTTAAAATTCTAGAAAAAGTTTTGGCTCGTTCTTTCTCAGCATTTAATCGATCCACAAGTGAATCGTTCTTTTTAATAAGATTTTGCATGTCCATCCTAGACATTCCCTCCATGATGTAACCAAGGAACTGATTACTACCTTGAGGTTGTTGTTCGTTTGAGAGAGCCATGTTCATTGTCTTTAACGAAGAATCGCCATAGTAATAGGCTTTCCCACTGGAAGAATATATGATCAAATCAACACCAGCATCACATAAAGATTTTAATTCATTTGCCTTTTTCAGCAAGCCGTCTTTTCTCTTTGTAAAAGCGATTTGACAATTTTTCTTATTCTCAATCCTCTTTATCTCTATCTTTTGTCTCCCTTTAGTTTTTTTTATCATTTCACTACCATTCTCCATTTTCAAAACAAGAGATTAGTAATGACTTAGTATATGTGATGTGAGTAGTATAGAGTATATTGTGTAATGATGAACATGTTTCATTATGTTTATATAGACTAATAAATATTTAGGATATTTAATTTCTATTTTATTTTTTGTATTATTTGTTTCTCTCAGATAATTTATTATCGTTTAATCTTTGAGTTTCTAATAAAAATTATGCGCATAGATACCAGATACCAATATATGGTGATAAAATCAAGGGTTAAAAATTCTATAATACAAAATTTAAGTGAGAAATAATTTTTTAGAAAATATATTAACATTTCTAAATTTTCAATCTTTCTCTTATATAGAAAAAAAAAAGAATATAGATTCTTTCAACTTTTACTTTTAATCATTTAATAAAGTGTAATTTGTCATCTTACACTCTTTAAGTGGAATAAAAAAAATGTTTAAAAAAGAATATTAAATGATAAAAATTAAATGACATTTTATTAAATAATTAAGAAAAAAATTTAAAGAATTCACTCTAAAAAGGGAGTATATTTGATTAGTTATTTTTTATTTTTTATTTTACCAAAAATATAAGAAAAAGTGAGATTTCTTTACAAAACCGAAACAATACAATTAGGTAAGCAATAAAATTCAGTCTTTATTCAACCAATAAAATTTAAAGTTCATTTAAATAAATGTAAAAAATATATCTTTAGATTTAGTGTCTCATATTTTCTCTCTCTTACATTTAAAATACAAAACCAATCTCTCAGTATTTAAATTTAAAACAAAATATAATTCAAACAAGAGTAAATTACTGTTTTACTTTCTAATGTATGGGCTAAGACCGAATTTTATCTCTAACATTTATTTTTATCCTCAAACATTTTATTTCGTTTTATTTTAGTCTTTTGGTCAAAATTAAAATTTTTTTCTTCCAAAAATACCCTTTTTATCTCTATTTTTAGCTCTTTTTTTTCTTATAGTTCTATCATTTTTGCTCTTAGATCACTATAATAGCTACTATAACCAATACAATTATGATTTTTGTCGTTATTTATTAAAAAAAGAAATCATAATGAAAGGAAGGATATTTTTGAAAGGAAAAATTTTAATTTTGACTAAAGGATTAAAAGAGGACGAAATAAAACAGTTGAGATAAAAAAATAGAACGTTTCAAACATAAAGACAAAATTAAGACTTAATACAAACGTTAGCGACTAAAATAATATTTTACTCTCTAAACAAAAATAATAAACCCTAAATTCCAAAATATAAATATTAAATCCTAAAACTTAACAATTGAAATATTTAAATTAATAACAAAACACAGTTTGAATAAAAATAACAAATCTTAAATTCTAAACTCTAAATACTAAATCATAAATCCAAAATTCTGTTTAAAAGTTAAATTTTGAATCAATTATGTTTAATCATAATTTTAAATCCTTTTTCTTTATTTTTGCTGCAACCGCTCTCTCACAATCTTGTGTCGTCGCCGCTGCTGTATCGCGACCCCAGTGTCCCTCGCAACTGCTGTCTCGTTACTTGTTTCTTATCAATTAAGTTGGATGTTAATTTTAGTATGTATGCAGATGGTTATTTTCATTCTAATGTGGATGTTTATTTGGGTATACTATTGGTATTTTACTTGATTTGCTTGATTCTGCACGCACATGCTCTGCAGGATGTTCATTTTACTATGTAGCAGATGGTTCTTTTTTATAAGATATGGATGTTTATTTGGGTCATACTATTTGGATGAACAAAATAAAGTGGCACGCGATGGAAGTAGCGAAGACACGATGCAGCGGCATGGAAGCAAGGGACAGAGGTGCAGCGTTGAAGCAGTAGTGGAACAAGACCTCTAGCTCGGTGATAGTGCAACGTCTCGGAAAGGAGAAGAAGACACACAGTGGCAACATTGTTTGCAGGGAAAATAGGAGTGGCGCGACGCATGGGAGAAGAAGGTGCAGGCGGTGCGCACGTTGCTTCTTCAGACGATGGTGGCAGCAGTGAGGTGCGTTGGTAATGGCGCGACAGGGAAGGGGGAGTGAAGCGGCTGCGGTTAAAGGAGAGAAAGGTAAGAGGCTAGAATTATGGTGGATAAATAGCGTGGAATATTTTTTGTTTTTATGAGCCTGAAGTGCAGTTCATTATTCACTTTGTTCGTACCTCTTATTGTCTACCTAGCAGAACTTATTTTTTTATTTTAAAATTTTACTTTTAAATATTACGTGGTTAAACAATAATAACAATAATAATAATATTGATAATAGTAATATTGATAATATGAAATATTAATTATGAATACAATTCATATCGATAATTTTAAGTGATTTGGCGAGTGAACAAGATTTTAGGAATGAGTTGGAGCCTGGAGGTTACTCCCATACAATTTAGAAAACAAATAAAAAATAGTATGTACATACTAAAAATAAACCAATATATATTTTTATACAAATATATATTATTTAATTTATTTTTAATCTATATTTTGTACTTTAATATATATTATATACGAAACTAATTTGATTTTTTTTGTATATGTATTATGATTGTTAAAAAATAATAGAGTAAAGTATGATTTTTGTCCTCAACGTTTGGGGTAAGTCCTAAAGTTGTCTCTAACGTTTTAATCGTCCTATTTAAATCCCTATCGTTTCAAAACTGACTCAATGTTGTCCTGCCGTTAGGGATCCGTTAACAGAATTGACGGTGGGACAAATTTGACACGATTTTAAAACGTTAGGGACTTAAATAGGACGAAAACATTGGGGACAAAAATGATACATAGAAATAAATTTTAATTTTATCCTTTAATAATATCAATTTTTTACTATACATAGTATTCAATTATTTTTTAATCACATCTAAATAAATTACACTTAATCATATTACTTTCATTTTAAATAAATAAATATTTTTATAATTTTACTCTTAAAGTTTTTTTGTTATCATGAAATGTTTGTAAAATGACTAGTATATAAACTTGCAGAAAAGAAAAAAATAATATATATACAATAAAATATAAATTATACCTTTTGTCTCTAATGTATCAAAATTATTTAAAATTATAAAAAATAAATTTATTTAAAATGAAAGTAATGTGATTAAGTGTAATTTATTTAGATGTAATTAAAAAATAATTGAATACTATGTACAGTAAAAAATTAATATTATTGAAAGATAAAATTAAATTAAAATTTATTTTTATGTATCATTTTTGTCCCTAACGTTTTCGTCCTATTTAAGTTCCTAATGTTTCAAAATCGTCTTAATTTTGTCCCGCCGTCAATTCTGTTAACAGATTCATAATAATAAGACAACATTGAGTCATTTTTGAAACGTTAGGTACTTAAATAAGACGATTGAAATGTTAGAAACAACTTTAGGACTTATCCTAAACGTTAGGGACAAAAACGATATTTTACTCAAAATAATATATTAATTTTTAATTTAAATAATGATTAAAGACTAATGAGTTATTGACTAAATAGTATTTCTCAAACTAAAATACATAATGTTTAAAATTATAATTAGAAGAACAATTAAAAAATCTAAAACTATTTATAAACATGTTGAATATATATTGTTTTCTTTTTCATTCCTACAATTTGAAATGAAATCATTATAAACTTGTTATCTTGACTAATTTCATAATAATTATCATTTACACGTTAATAATATATACTATATATAAAAAAGGAAAAAAAAGGAATTCACTTTTAATTATTACTTCAAAAAGAATTGACATATAGAAAAAAGTTTGAGTAATTACCTAAATATATTCTTAAAGTTTTTAAAACTAAACACTTTAATCTTTTAGGTTTCAAAATACACAAAATAGTCTTCGAACATTTATTTTCGTTAGACAATATAATTTTTTTTCGTTAGTTACTCACGATAATTGCTGACGTAGAACATTAACTCACACACATAACCATTAAATGTCTACGTATGTGATATGGATAAATCAATTTCAAAAATAAAATACAAAACAGTCTCCAAAAATTTAAAAATTCTCAAAACAGTCCCTAAAAATTTTTTAAAAATTCAAAATAATCTCTTCGAAGACTTATGTATAATTATTTTTAAATTGATAAATTTAGTTTCTAAAATTTTTTATCTACTTATCTCAAATTTGATTATTCATATATACCAAGAAAATTTTATGCATTTTCAAATTCTAAATTACAAATTAATTTTAAAGTTTTTCAAAAAAATAATTTAAAATAATTAAATGAACTTATTTTTTATCATACAAAATATTAATTTAATTTATAAGTACCATATTCTATTATCATTCTTTAACGATTAAGAAGGTTGAGCTAATGGAGAATTTTTATTTAACATAAAATTTTTTACATACATAATTGACAATATTTATATAAATGCTTATGAAGGTAACACTTTGAAACTTACATGCGATGTGAACTAAGTCATCTATGAAATCAAATTTATAAATTTTAGTCCATTACAAAATTTCAATACAATGTGAAAACTACTTTGCGACACTTAAAAAAGAAATGTCTCAGTAAATTCAAGTGTTTTGTTCATGTTTTTTGAAAAGTTTTGGAATTCACTGATTGTAATGTTGCATAAAATAGTCTTGTAATTAAAGTTATTTGTACTACTACAATTAACAGTTATATCAAGAAAAATATTTTTTTATTTATAAATATTTTTCTAAGTTTATTTGGTGCCAATATCTTAAGAATTTATATATATAAATAATGGTTTTTATAATACAATAACCTCTTAGATTTAGTTGTTATATTATAGTTTTTATATCACTTTGATGTAGGCATCATATGTATGTTAATGATTAAATAATATTATTTTCTATGACATTATTTTAGTATTAATGAATAAAATTATCTTTTAATTTATATATTTTTAATAATATTTTATTACTTTGATTAATAAAAATATTATAAGACATTGACTTTCGAAAAAGATAAAAAGTATTCGAAGGACTGTTTTGAAATTCTAAAATTTTTTTAGGAATTATTTTGAGATTTTTCAAAATTTTCGAAGATTATTTTGCACTTTACTTTGGAGACTGATTTGTCCAATTTAATGGTAACATACATATACGAGTTAACGTTTTACATTAGCAATTATCGTTAGAGACTAACAAAAAAAATTATATTATCTAACGAAAATAAATGTTAGAGACTATTTTATATATTTTAATAAGTCCATTAATTTAAGTAATTACTCAAAAAGCTTTAACGGACTCATGAAAAAAAAAATCAATAGGATTACTTTTAAGTCAAATATATACTTTGAGATTTTGTTTTGCTTTTTATATTTTGACTAAATCTTGAAATTAATTCATTTCCAAAGAAAAGCAATGAAAAAAACAACTCTTAATTAAAGTACATATATAATAAACTTTGAATCTTTTAAAACATAAATGATAAAGGGAAAGACTAACGATATATATAAATGAATTTCATAAGACTCTCTTTTGATAAAAGTTATTTATAAGAAATGGGTCATAACTATATGAATGAAACAATCGATGTAATTATCGATTAGATTTTTTCAATCCATAATGTTTAAAAAACAAAAAAAATAAGCAATACTTATCTTAAATAAGATAATATATATATATATATATATATATATATATATATATATATATATATATATATATATATATATATATATATATATATATGAATTTAATAAGACTCACTTTTGATAAAAGTTATTTATAAGAAATGGGTCATAACTATATGAATGAAACAATCGATGTAATTATCGATTAGATTTTTTAAATTCATAATAATTAATAAATATTAAATAAGATAATATATATATATATAGATTTTGTAAATTCATAATGTTAAAAAAACAAAAAAATAGTTTATATTTATTTTATTTAGTATTTATTAATTATTATAATAATTAATAAATATTAAATAAAATAAGATATATATATATATATATATATATATATATAATAATTATTATACATTTTTTTTGAGATTTTATATTTTTATTTTCATTTTGATTATACATTAACATAAT
Source organism: Arachis hypogaea (assembly GCF_003086295.3). Taxonomy (NCBI): domain Eukaryota; kingdom Viridiplantae; phylum Streptophyta; class Magnoliopsida; order Fabales; family Fabaceae; genus Arachis; species Arachis hypogaea. The sequence continues at coordinate 18,772,927 of NC_092047.1, forward strand.
TTATATTATGTGTTTTATAGATATAATATCTTTTTTATTGAAGTACTAATTTTTTTTATACAACTAATAAACCATCCTCTTAATATATTATTGATTTTGTATTTCTATGCAAAACTAATAATAGTACGTAGCTATTTAGTTTTATTCATACATCATCAACTTAATTAATTATTCATGACACAAATATTATAATATGTTATTGGATTGTACTTGAAAAATTTAATTTCTGACAAAAAGATTTTTAAAATATATTATTGACAAAATATTTTTTAAATAATTTAAAATACAATAAAAATAATCGATAAATATTTTTTTTAAGTTATAAAAAATTTTATATTTAACAAATCACTTATTCATTTAATTTAAATTTTTATATATTTAAATAAATATTTGAATAAATATTTAGAAGATACATAAAAAATTTAAAATAAATTTTATTTTCTAGAATAAATATTCAACATAAGTTTTCAAGTATCATTCTAATAGTTTATTCGATGTTATTTCTTTATTTTTGTTACTGGATTATATTCATGTACTAAGAATTTCTTTCCATGCCTGCACAGATCTCGGTACACGTTAGTTACTTTAAAGTAGCATGTTTTTCAGTCTGTTTAAGTAAAAAATAAAAAGAAATATTATTCATTCTTTAATAATTATCTATTAATTAGTCATTAAATTTAGTTTATCAATTATAATATATTTTAATAGATATATATTCTAAATTTGTAGAAAAATAGAACACATTATGTAACTTTTTTTCTACCAATTGAAATTGTATGGTTTGTCGGTTATCGGACGGTTTGGGGTTGCTTGTCAGATGTGAAGGTGGGTCCCAGCCTTGACCTGGATCCTGGGGATGAGGAGTGTGAGCGGCCGACTTTTCGGGCTCTTCGTGAGTGGAGGGGGATGCCACCTACAATGACACTCCAACGCTCAAGTTAGTAGGTGTGCAGGTGGTGAAGAGGAAAAGTTAGGATGACGTACCATGGGGGGGACGGGTAGGACCCTCCCCTTATATATCCTGTCAGTAGGGCGGGCCCCACGGGGGAAGGCCTCCTTCCAGGAAGCTTCGTTTCTCACAGGTGTCATGCAGCTGGTAGTGGGTGCGTGTCCGGGTCGCAGACCAAGCGGGTTATGCGCGTCGACCCGACCGCACGGATCGGTTTGCTCGTGGGCCGAGGCGGCAGTTGTGCTCAGCCGGGTTGGGCAGTAACAGTGCCCCCAACGTGCTAGCTGCGGCCGTGAGCGCCGTGATGGCGCGTTCTTTTTCTCCTTCGCGTAGTCGTTATTTCGTCGGTCGCTCGTGATGAGGACGCGCCTTCCACGCGTGTGTAGATCTATTCACTGCTGGGGTGCGCTCTTTGTCGCCTCGTTTCTCGTGCCGAGCATTTAATGCTCTTAATGGTAATTCAAAACTCCGCGAGAAAAGACCATTATACCCCTGTCCTTCGCGCTTCTCAGAGTTGGTTTCCCCTGCAGTTTTCATTTGGTTTCACTTCAGTTGTATTGCCACCGTATCTTCTTTGCTTTCTCCTCTTTCTTTCAAAAATCTCCCCTGTAAACCCCTGCCTCATCCAGATTCTTATCAATTCTTCGATCCTCTTCCATTATCATCCTTATCCTGGTAAGCTCCCTATTCTTTTTCCTTGGTATTGATGCGGTGTTGTTTATCTTCTTTGTTTATTCTCCTGGTTTTGCATGTGTGTTTGCACTGTTGATGTGAACTGCTCGATATGAACTGCGTATTCGCTTGCGTTTCTAGTATTAGGTAGAAACTGTAGGGGGTTACCATTCTAGGATTTTGCTTTTCTGGCCTCATTTTGATGATTATAGTTACTGGATAGGCAAATTCTAGTTTCTGGTAGTGATTTTGTAGTTTTCTGGTAGTACTGCCGACCTCCCTACCTTCTAGACTGATTTTGAGTGGTGCCCCACTGTAGGTATGGCTCAGCGTCCTGTCATGAGGGTCGTGATGCCAGCTGCATACGACCGATATGCATGGGTGACCTCAGATGTAAAGGAGACCCCAAACCAAATGTCCCTGGAGGAACTTGACGAGTTCCATCGGGCCGATTATCTTTGTGGAGGGACCGATGAGGAGTCTAACTATGCGGCTTTCGTTCCTGCCGACAACGAACGAATATATGAATTAAATCTGCACTCTCCCCAGGTTCCCGATTGGATGTGGTTGTACAAGGCCATGTTCACTCGCCTGGGAGTTCGCCTTCCCTTCTCCCCTTTTTAAATGGCGCTACTTAATCGTTGTGATGTAGTGCCGTCCCAACTGCATCCGAACAGCTGGGCTTCCATCCGCTGTTTTGAGATGGTGTGTGAGCATTCGGAGTTGCCGGTCTCCGTCGAAGTGTTTCTTTTTCTTTTTACTTTAACAAATCCTTCCAAAGAGGGGAGGTCTAAAAAAGGCTACATGTCAATGTCTGCCGAGGTGACTGGACTTGAGGGTTTATTCAACACCTTCTTGGCTGGTAGTGATGACGACTCCGCTACCCCCGCTCAGGAGGTGCCTCCTGAGGATACCGTCAACCCGAAGGTTCAATCCCATGAGGATACCATCAACCCAGGGGTTCAATCTCAGCCCTCCCAAGGGGAGGTGGCCGGCACTGGTACTAGAGCGGCTCCTCATCCTGAGGTGGAAGTTGAACTGGAGCCTCGGGAAGAGGCGGACCTAGAGGAAGAGGTGGTTGTCGTTGACAACCCAAGGAAGAGGAAGCCATCCTCCAGTACTGAGGGGGTTCTTACCGTCATGGAGAAGAACTTCGATGCCGGGACCTTTATCGATTCCCAATTGCTTCCCGGCATGGAGGACTTCTTCTTTGGTGGGGACCTCTCTTCTCAAGCGAGGTGGATGTACCACACTCTGCTCAGGGGGGCCGCCATAGCTAGAAAGGCTGAATCTGCCTTAACGGGGACCCGATCTCTTGAGGTGAAGCTTGAATCTTCGGTCAAGGCTAACGCCAGGTACAGAGAGGAGGTGAAGTTGCTCTGGGAGCAGCTTGCAGCTGCCGAGGAGAAGGCCAAGTCAGCTGAAGAGAAGGTTAAGGTTGCTGACGAGAAGTTGAAGACCACGGAGGAGAAAGTGAAGACCTCTGATGCTGCCGTGGCCTGCCTTTCTGAGCGGGAGCTTACCTTGGAGGGTCAACTTAACTCTTCTCAAGGTCGGGTGGCTGAACTGAAGAAGGAGCGTGATGAGGCGCTTTCCTCGGTCAAGACAGCTCAGGCTGAGACTGCTGAATTTAAGAAGAAGTATAAAGAGATCGTAAAGCAGGGCAAGAATGCCATCCTAACGACCGAGGAAGCTCTCAAAGCTCAAGTAAAGCTGCTGTCTCCCAACTTCGACATCTCGGCCGTTGGCGTTTTCAAGACTATCAAGGACGGCAAGATCGTCGACATACCGAAGAAGTGACTCACGTCCTTGTAACTTGTGTGTTTTTGTAACTTGTAATGTTTACAATATTTTTGAACTGTTTGAATTTGTTTACCGCCTAATCGGTATGTGACAAACCACTTGTTTCCTGCCTTGTCGGTGCTTACTTTTCTTTATGTTCTTTACCGTTTTGTTGGTATTAATTATTCGTTCATGAACGTTTTACCGTCTTGTTGGTAATTAGCGAAGCCAGGCCGTGGCTTTTATCGTTTCAATGGCCGCGTATTATGGCGTTCGTTATTTTCGTGGTGCCCGGGGTGATCAGTCCCGGGGTACCGTATAGATCTGAGACCGTTTACTCGTCGTGGTGGCTTAATAACAATGAATGTGAAAAAAGAAAGAGATGACAAGTAGTATGTAAATGGTAATAATAAATGGTTCAAACATAAAATGATAGCAAATATATGACAAGGACAAATAATCCATCATAAAGCGTTCTTACTAAGCCGGTGGGTTTATTCTAGGAATAGAATCTTCTCAGATTGCCCGTGTTCCACGTTCTCGGGACTTCCTTGCCGTCTAACCGCTCCAACCTGTAGGCGCCCTTAACAATCACCTCTTTCACCCTGTAAGGGCCTTCCCAGTTTGCCGTCAGCTTTCCTTCCCTCGGTATCGGGAGCCCGATATCATTGCGCCTTAGGACCAGGTCATCCCGTTCGAACTCTCTCTTGAGCACCTTGGCATTGTAGCACAGGGCCATTCTTTGTTTTAGCGCTGTTTCTGATAAATGGGCCATCTCCCTGGCTTCATCCACTAAGTCCTTTTCCATGGCCTCTTTGACTCCCCCTAAGAGTAGTCGCGGACTCGGCTCACCGATTTCCACGGGTATTATTGCATCTACCCCATAGGTGAGCCGGAAAGGCGTTTCCCCAGTGGCTGACTGTTGAGTTGTGCGGTGGGACCAGAGAACCGAGGCTAGTTCGTCTGCCCACGCTCCCTTCTTCTGGTCAAGTCGCTTCTTGAGGCCCTGCAAGATGACCTTGTTCGCAGCTTCAACTTGCCCGTTGGTTTGGGGATGCTCAACTAACGAGAACTTTTGCTTTATGCCCAAACCGGCAAGGAATTCTCCGAATTTTTTGTCAGCGAACTGTGTCCCGTTATCCGAGATGACGGCTTCCAGGATACCGAATCTTGCTATTACCTGCCTCCATATGAATTTTTGACACTTTGCCAAGGATATGCTAGCCAACGGCTCGGCCTCTATCCACTTTGTATAATAATCAATGGCCACTATCAGGTACTTGACCTGCCCTGGCCCGACCGGGAAGGGTCCCAAAAGATCGATTCCCCATTGTGAGAACCTATGATGCACGGACACTGACACGGATACGGGACATGACACGACACGGGACACGCCGACACGCGAATTTTAAAATCTTACATGACACGGGGACACACATACATATAAAATATAAAGTATTTTTTAAATAAACCGTAATGATATTTTAATATTTTATTGATATTAAAATATAAATTAATTTTTTAAATTATTTTTAATGTCTTATTTTAAGTATATCAATTATTTAAAATATTTTTTGTTTTAATAAATAATAATATATACTATATCTAAATTTATTTTAAGAATATATATTAAGAATAAGACTGGACATGCTGACACGTGATGGTATTTAGGTGTGTCCAAGTGTGTCTAGAGAAGAATTTTTTATTTTTTATTGAGACAGTTTGGACACAGCAGACACGCGTGTCGGACGAGTGTCAGTGAGTATCGTGTCCGAAATGTGTCCGACACGCAGACACGGCAACTCAGCAAAGTGTCCGTGCTTCATAGAAAAATGGAACACATTATGTAACTTTTTTTTCTACCAATTGAAATTGTACGGTTTGTCGGTTACCGGATGGTTTGAGGTTGCTTGTCAGATGTGAAGGTGGGTCCCAGGCTTGACCTGGATCCTGGGGATGAAGAGTGTGAGTGGCTGACCTCCCGGGCTCTTGTGAGTGGAGGGGGGTGCCACCTACAATGACACTCCAACGCTCAAGTCAGTAGGTGTGCAGGTGGTGAAGAGGAAAAGTTAGGATGACGTACTGTGGGGGAGGGGTAGGACCCTCCCCTTATATACCCTGTCAGTAGGGCGGGCCCCACGGGAGAAGGCCTCCTTCCAGAAAGCTTCGTTTCCCACAGCTGTCATGCAGCTGGTAGTGGGGGTGCGTGTCCGGATCGCAGACCGAGCGAGTTATGTGCGTCGACCCGATCGCACAGATCGGTTTGCTCGTGGGCCGGGGAGACAGTTGTGCTCAGCCGGGCTAGGCCGTAATAGAAATTATTATATTTTTCTCACTTTATTTAAAAAGTGTTTTTTTATTTTAATTTACGACATCTTTATTCTTTTTTTTTTGTTTTTTTATCATCATCACCACTGCGTATAGCGGTATAGGTATAATATGAACACAATTAACATCTAAAAATTTGTACCAAAATATTCAAAAATACAAACACATTTAAAATTAGACATTAACAAATTTAAATTACATTAATATTACAAACCACAAATTAACAGAATAATAAAAAATCTCAATGTAAACATATCCAAAACACAAAAATAACTTCATTTTCATTTGTTCATTTTGGTTTTCGAAAAAGAGGTTATTTTTTATTTTTCAATGAGACACTAATATCATTTAAAACGTGTTTTGAAACATGGTTTCGTTTTGGATGTGTAATTATACTATTTTAGATGTGTTGTAGATATTTAATGTAGTATCTTAAATGTGCTCAAAATAAATCTAAAATAACAAATATGATGCTTTCAAAACACATCAAAAATCCATCCTTTGTTCACACAAATCTTGTACGAAAATGTACAGAAACACAAACACTTCCACAATTAAGTAAATATAAACACATCCAAAATTAAGTATTGACACATCTAAATTACATTAATATTAAAAATCTCAAATCATACATGATAATGCAAAAAAAATTAATACATAAAAGAAAAAATACCACAGATAAATCTAATATTAAGAATATATAAAAAAGATAGCACATTTTATTAAACAAAAAAAAAAGAGATGGGAAGCCATGAACTCTAACAACATAGAAAATGTGAAGGAGGTAACAAAATCCAAATCAAATAGAGTAGGGCAAAAAAATTATCAGCACAAACACATCGAAATAAAATTCTGAAAATTATGCATAGATTAAAGGGAGAGAATCTTTTATAATATTAAAAAAAAAAGTGCATTGCTGAAACGGGGAGCTGTAAAATCTACGAAGTTAATAAATAATTAACTAATAAATTAATTATTATTTAAAAAACTTAGAAAATTAAATTTTATAGTTTAATGAAATAAAAATAATTAAAATATGAGTTTTGACACTAATTTTAAAGATTTTGCCCCAAAATTGAGCCAACGGACTAAACTGATTGAACCGGACCTAAATCGGGCCCAAAGCCCACTTATATAAACTCAAATCCAACCCTTCTTCCCCATTATTTTCGTTGGAAGTGTAACACCCTAACTATCAAAATGTCATGCTTCCGGCTGTGTCACTCTGATAGCTCGGGTATTACGACGACTCTTAAAATATTTAATACTAAAATATGAGCCTATTTAAAACTTAAACCGTATTTTTTCAAAAGACCATTTAAAACAAAACATAAATCCATACTTACAACCATATACATAGTATTAACTTACAAGCTTTACATAAAACAAATCATCTCCCTCTTACAAATTGTGAAAGGTAAAGGTGAGGGAATAATAAATAATAACTAAAGCAATACAAAACATCGCAACAACAACAACTAGGTAAACTCTTCATGACTTCTGCGTCCATATCCTGAAAAAGGGAATCTGTAGGGAGTGAGAACATCATCCTCGAAAGGGTTTTCAGTAGAGGGTTTTCAGTATTAAATTTTTAAGAGTCGTCGTAATACCCGAGCTATCAGAGTGGCGCAGGCGGAAGCGTGACATTTTGATAGTTAGGGTGTTACATTATGGTATCAGAGCGGTCTTTCTTGTAGAGCCTGAGGAATGGACCGACTATGTTTCAATTGCATACTCTGAGTGTCTGTCATGTAGTAGGTCTTGTTTGGATAACGAGAATTAGAGCTTTATGCAAATGACGGTTTATTGATTAATGCAATCAGTCTTGGATTGCATAATTCTTAGTATTAAGTTTGGCCGGCTTAACACTAAAGAATTATGTATATGGAAGCACTAATGGGTTACCATGGACGATATATGAGTTATAGGTAATGCAAATCGCGAGTTTTGGGAACGTTAGGAATTAATTCTCGAGGTTACTCAGTTACTTATCTTGTTCTTTCATGGTTTGCTTTGAGATTCCTGTTCGAGATCTCTATATTGGAAAGTTTTCTGATTATTCTCCAACCCTATCTCTATATTTATATGTATTTTCGTTTCATCCTAACTGCGTAGGTCTACTTATGTTACTAGGGATACCTGTCTTATCTGTATAAACTCTTCTTCTTGAATAATGCACTCTTTGATGTAATTTTGACTTGATTGATGCATCAAAGTGATCATTGAAACCTTTAATAATTCACTATCGATTGAGTTGCTCTTTTCTTATGAGCTTTGTATTCTTTTGGATAAGATAATTTATTTGGTTTGATATGCCTTATGAATTCTATCTGAACGAACTCTTTTAATTCGAGTTTCTTTCTCAAGATGTGAATTGATTTCCTTTTTTAGCATATCTCATTACTTTAGGATATTTTATAGGGCTGTGATTTCAAGCATCCTCTCTGAGTTTTGTTTTAAACATTTTTAAAGAAGTTTTGGATTTGTTTTGGTGCGACACATCATCCCTTGTGATTTTCTTTTAAAATACTTGTATTGGATTATCTTTGAAGAAATTTCAACTCAATTCTTATCTTGCCTAACTATGTCCACAACTATTTGACTTTTTGATAGAATTGTTTTAGTTTTGTATGCACTTCTTTATACGAACCTTGAAAACTCGTGTTTTGGGATCTTACCTCAGGTTTCCTTTTCTGAAAAAAATTTGATTCCCTTTCAACCTTGCCACGATTTTACCGCATCTTTTATTTGATTAAGTGTCTAAATGTCTTTTGAGATTTCGAGAATGTTATTTTTCGTCCTTAGCTCAATTCATTTTCATTTAAAAAAAAACCTCACCTATTCTATCTTTAACTTGGTAGGTGTTTGGCGTAATGCAACTTAATCTTTTTCCAACCATATTGCAGTTTTAGTACATGTTTTAATTAATTATACACCTAAACATCTTTCAAGATAATTGAGGAAACATTTTCATTCTTCAAACTAATTTTCATTCTTCAAACTTTTGGATAATCAATTTCAACTTGAATTTTATAATCAAGTAATGTCACAGTATACTCTGTCATTCTTTTGCAAAATGTTTGTTGCACACTTTTTTGGGACGTGAAATAATTTTCCTTAAATTTTTAATTCTTTATATACAGTGTATTAGAAGGTGCTTCCGAGTATTCTTTTAAACTTTGTAAGCGTCACCATTGACTTTAGTTATTCTTCATCTATAAGTTTCATACTCCCCGACTCAGCTTGAATCTGTTTCAAACTAATGCGCTATTCTTCTTATTGATCCTATTAAATTTCTTTGATTCAAGAGTTATCCTCGAAGATGCCAATTGATTCCTTTCCGGCAAACTTCATTGCTTGTGCATCCTTATTTACCTACAATTTCAGTCATTCTTTTAAGTCCTTACGAGTACTGTCCTTGTCATTTTTCCTTCTTTTCTCAGGTCTTGAATCCTTCTGAATAAACTTGAGGATTGCTTTAGAGTCACGTATGACCTTTAGGCGTAGCAAGCGAAACGTTAGTCTCTTTAGAATGCTGTTCGTGAATGTGAAAATGTGAAGCGGTAAGTGTGTAATGTTACGAGAAGTTGTGGGACTTCTTATTCTCGCGAAGGGGGTTTGCAGATGTTAGGCTTGTGACCAATTTTTGGGTTGCGAAGTGACTGATGGAGTTGGAAAGTTGAAGTTTTGAAGTTGGTATGAGGTCTGTGCGCATACGTTATCCTGTTTGTTTACGTCAACCTGTTTTTCAAACTTTTGCCACCTAGATACCTCCTTTGTTTTTGCAAATACCTAATTGGAACACTTGCACCTTCTTGTACTTCAAGTTTTGGTAAAATAGTAGCTCCAAGTGACATCTTTGTTTTAAATCATCTTGTAACTTTTGCTGTACATCACACTTTTCCCTTACACCTAAGTCTTATGAGTTATCCGGTAATTGAAAATATATATATATGCCGAGACCTCTACTTTTCTAAAGTATTCGAAAGTAAAGTATTAAAATTATGTATTATTTTATGCATTACTTTAATTTTTTAGGACAAAAATTTTTATAGGTGGAGTAGGATGTAAGATCCCAAAATTTTTTAAAATTAAATAATAAGTTATTTACGATTTATTATATTAAATCAAGATTATATTTATTTCACATATAAATTGGGTAATTTTCCAATTATAATTTGAAATTCTAGTAATTGAAATAAATAAATAAATAAATAAATAATGAGGATTTTATGTACTATATTTTGAATATTTAGATGTTGAATTTTATTTTATAAATAAAAAATAAATTTAATTATTTCTAATTTTATTTAATTAGTAGATAATTCATATATTGATGAATAAATAATACTTTCTTTGAAGATGATTTTATTGGATTAAACTTAGTTTTAATACTATTTTATACCTTAATTATATTATTAATTGTCTCCAAAATGAAACCCTAATTTTCTAAGTACTTCCCAAAACCCTAACCCTAATTTTCCTATTCCCTTCAACCGCCAAACCCCTTTCCCTTTCTTCCAATATCAAACACACAAACACAACACATAGCAGCAACAAAAATCAAAAGAAAGAAAGAAAAGAGAGGAGATGGTGCGAATCAGGAATAGAGAGGAGAAAGGGGGAGAGCGCGCCGGCGGGAGTCACTGTCGCTCGCCGTGCCGTCGTCGTTGCCGATATGATGGAGGAACAGAGGGGAGAACGTCGCGGAGAAGGGGGAGCTCGCGCGAGTGAGGAGCGTAACCACCGCCGTCGCGACTTGTGCTGCCAGGTTCGTCGCACTTCGTCATCACTATCGTTGTCGGACCTCCGTGGAGTCGTTGCTGTCGCACCAACGCTGCGAGCTGCTATCGAGCCACCACAAGCAGGACCCAATGCGAAGAGAGAGAGAGAGAGATAGAACAACGCGAGGAGAGAGAGAAGGCATTGCGGGGTGATTTCTGCCGCTGCTGCTCTCTCTGCCATCGCCGTCTGTGGAGCTCGCAGCCGCCGAAGTCACGAGCTGAGGTGGGGGAGGAGGCCATCTTCCCTGTTGTTGCAGTCACCGTGCTACTATTGCTATGCTTTGTTTTCTTGTTTTCCTTAATTCCTGTAAGTCATTTTTTGTTTCTGAACCTCCACTGCTACTGTCCTGCTATCCGTTGATTGAGAACTTTAAGGCGTTGATGTTTTAGGATTAAGCTGTTGTAGCTGTGGACTATGACAGTTGATGCTTCGAAAGAATCGTTGCTACTGGGGTGACTGAAATTGCTACTGCTGGTTCTAACGCTGTTGTCGCTACTATTGTGAAATCGAAATTAGTGGGTTTGCCGCATTTAAATTCTGAAATTTTGACATTGAGGTGTGAGCAATTTCTTAAATTTAATTTACTATCGAGAATTATTTTAAGTTGATATTAATATAAAAAATATATTTTTTATGATTTCGTAAGTCTTATGAATTGAACAAAGTTGCCTTGAATGAGTGTAAATGCGGGTTTGAATGGTTTATTGATTAATTGAAGATGTTTAGTCGGATTTTATACAAGGTTATTATGATAATGATTGGGCTGTAGCTGTTTCTGATTATTGAGTTAGAAAGTTGGTTTGATTAAATACTATGTAAAATGAGTTTTCTTGGTTTGGGGTTTAATTTGATATTGAAAATGAATCGGCGCTTAAAATGATTTGAGATATTGGGAATGAGTTTTGTTGATCTATCGGAAAAGATTCTGAGAATTTGAAAGTGATTTGAATGATTGACAGGCATTTGGTTTGGTTTGGTTGGGACCCAGAAAGGGTGGCAAAGTCCAAGTTTTAGGGGAGGTGCTGCCGAAATTTTATAAAACTTTGAGACTTTGTTTGAAGCACCACTTAAAAAGAAAATTTGATTTAAGAATCATATTATTTGATTTTGATTTATTACAGAAAGAGCTACGCTTTAAGTTTGATTTATTAATGAAAGAATTATGTTTTGAGCTTTATTGAGAAGAGATTTATGTTTTGAGTTCGAACTATTAATAAAAAGGGTTATGCCTTGGATTTGATTTATTAAGAAAAGATTTATGTTTGGGTTTGAAAAAATTTATGTTTTGAATGTGATTTATTAAGAAAGGATTATATTTTGAGTTTTGACTTATTAAGAAAGGCTTTATGTTTTGAGTTTGATTTATTAAGAAAAACTTTATGTTTTGAGTTTGATTAAAGAACTACTTTTTAAGGAATTATGATTCAAGGAGTTTAATAATTTTAAAGAACGAGATTGGTTGTCATCCCTCTAAAGTCTCGAGACCTTGCCGTGAGGTTTAATTAATAGATGATTCTTTTAGTATTTTGAAAGAGGTTTTAATCTGAAATGGTCTTGAAGTTGGTTTGGAAAAATCTTGGTTAAGTAAGAATTGAAGTTTGTATAAAAGAACATGTTTTAAGTAAGGTGGTTTTGGGGGTTTTGGAAAAGATTATAAGGAGTGATGTTGGTTTTCAAATAAAAACTGAAACTGTTTTGAGCTTTGACCTGGCAAGGTTCATGGTGGTTTACCGCTTATCCAGTGTCGAGATGTATGTGGGGCTCGTAGTGGTGTACCACTCACATGTTTTTAAAGAGAATGTTGTGTGGGGTTCGTGGTGATGTACCGCCCACATGTTTTTAAAAGTGAAGTGGGGTTCGTGGTGGTTTACCACCCACATGTGTGTGTTGTTTTTCCAATTGAAGATCTTGTGAGGTTCATGGTGGTGTACCGCTCGCAATGGTGGGGTTCGTAGTGGTGTACCGCCCGCTAGGTGGGGTTCGTGGTGGTGTACCACCCACCGGTTTTCAAGAGGATGATATCCGGGTTAGCTACCGGATGTGTCGGGCTCTGGCAAAGTAACCGACACGTGAACTCACGGCCAGTAGGACAGGCATGCATCATACTGCATTTGTTTGCCAATGTTTGGGTGTGCTTAAATTGTTTTTGTTTGCCTATCTGATAAGTTCTGCTTAACTGGTAACTGTGATATTTGTTGTAACTGTTCTTTAACTGTAATATTTGTTTGTGTTTGTGACTGATTTCTGTTTTAAGTATTGGTAGTGGATTGATGATAGCGGTGATGAGTTTTGTTGGACCAGAGGCCGAGATTTGATTGTGTATTGGGCCGGAGGCCGTGATTGGTGAGTTTGGCTTAATTGATCCCTTGGTATTTATATTGAATATTATGTCTGTTTATAAAGAATGGAACTTTTACGAAATTAGGATGTGGGTGTTGGAATTTCGGATTTAATTACATGTCGATGTTTGAATAGATTCATAAGACAACAATGATTACTGAACTTTTAAAACAGTTTTCGTTAAAAATATCTTCTTATAACAATTCTCAAAACCCTCTACTGAGAACCTTTTCGAGGATAATGTTCTCACCCCCTACAGATTCCCTTTTTAAGGATATGGACGCAGAAGTCATGAAGAGTTTACCTAGTTGTTGTTTTCGCGATGTTTTATATTGCTTTAGTTATTATTTATTATTCCCTCACCTTTATCTTTCACAATTTGTAAGAGGGATATGATTTATTTTATGTAAAGCTTGTAAGTTAATACTATGTATATGTATGTATATGGTTGTAAGTATGGATTTATGTTTTGTTTTAAACGGTCTTTTGAAAAAATACGGTGTAAGTTTTAAACAGGCTCATATTTTAGTATTAAATATTTTAAGAGTCGTCGTAATACCCGAGCTATCAGACCAGCTTTTTCCAAGAGTTCAGGCTTTCCTTAGGTTGTGAATCCAACCATGTTCTAGCTCTGTCTCTTACAGCAAAAGGGAAAAGCATAAGCCTGTAGACCTCAGGATTAACCCCATTGGTCTTAACAGTGTCACAGATTTGCAAGAATTCAGCTAAGAACTGATGAAGATCTTCCAATGAAAGTCCATGAAACTTGCAATTCTGTTGCATTAGAGAAACTAATTGAGGCTTAAGCTCAAAGTTGTTTGCTCCAATGGCAGGAATTGAGATGCTTCTTCCACAGAAGTCAGAAGAGGGTGCAATAAAGTCACCAAGCATCTTCCTTGCATCTCCACCATTGTTATTGGGTTCGGCCATGTCTCCTTCTTTTTCAAAAATTTCTGTCAGGTCCTCTCTAGAGGGTTGTGCTTTAGCTTCTCTTAGCTTCCTCTTCAAGGTCCTTTCAGGTTCAGGATCAGCTTCAACAATAATACTTTTGTCCTTGTTCCTACTCATATGAAAGAGAAGAGAACAAGAAAATATGGAATCCTCTATGTCACAGTATAGAGATTCCTTTATATGAGTAGAAGAAGAGAAGAATAGAAGAAGGAGAAGAAAAAAAAATTCAAATACAGAGAAGAAGATGGGGTTCGAATTTTGAGTGGAAGAGGAGTGTTAGTAGATAAATAAATAAATAGAAAGAGATGAGAGAGAAGAATTCGAATTTAAATTAAAATAAAAGGAAAAATATTTTTATTTTTATTTTAATTATTAGTTAGAATTTGAAAATTAAAAAGAGAAATAAAATTAAATTAAAGTTTAAAACAATTAGTTAATTAAAAGGAATTTTGAAAAGATGGTGAGGAGTTTTTGAAAATCAGAGAGAGGAAAGTAGTTAGATAGTTTTTAAAAAAGATAAGAATTTTTAAAATCAAACAAAAGGTCAAGTAGTTAATTGAAAAAAATTTGAAAATCAATTTTGAAAAGATAAGAAGTTAGAAAAGATTTTGAAGTTAAGTTTTGAAAAAGATATGATTGAAATTTATTTTGAAAAAGATTTGAAAAAAAAAATTTAAAAAGATTTGATTTTTTTGAAATTAAAGTTGATTACTTGACTAACAAGAAACAAAAAGATATGATTCTAAAATTTAAAGATTGATCATTTCTTAATAGGCAAGTAACAACTTGAAAATTTTTGAATTAATTTCGAAAATAGAAAATAAAAATAAGAAAAAGATTTTGAAAATTAATTTTTAAAATTTCGAAAAAAATTGAAAGAAAAATGAAAAATATTTTATTTTTGAAAAGGTTTTGAAAAGATAGTTTTTTTAAATTGAAAATTTGACTTGACTCATAAGAAACAACTAGATTTTTAAAACTTTTGACTAAATCAATCCAAATTTTCGAAAATTTATGAGTGAAATAAGGGAAAGATATTTTTTTTATTTTTGAATTTTTAATGAGGAAAGAGAAAAACATAAAAATGATGCAAAACACAAGAAATTAAGATCAAAACAACTAATGCATGCAAGAACACTTTGAATGTCAAGATGAACACCAAGAACACTTTGAAGATTAAGATGAACATCAAGACTTATTTTTGAAAATTTTTAAGAAAAGAAAAATATGCAAGACACCAAACTTAAAAATTTTTGAACTATAGACACTAATAAATTGAAAATGCATATGAAAAACAAGAAAAGATACAAAACATGAAAATGCAAAGATCAAACAAAGAAGATCATCAAGAACAACTTGAAGATCATGAAGAACACCATGCATGAGTTTTCAAAAATTTTAAGAAAAGTTAAAAGGATGCAATTGACACCAAACTTACAATTTGACACAATACTCAAACAAGAAACACAAAATATTTTTGGTTTTTATGATTTTATTAATTTTTTTGGTATTTTTCGAAAATTAATTAGGAAAAAGAGAAATAAGGGTTTCAAAATTTTTAATAAGAATTCTAGGAATCATGCAATGTTAGTCTAAAACTCCGGTCCAGGAATTAGACATGGCTTACGAGCCAGCCAAACTTTCAGTGAAAGCTTCGGTCCAAAACACTAGACATGGCCAATGGCCAGCCAAGCTTTAGCAGATCATTACATTCAACAGCTAAATTGATGAGAAAGACAAAGAAGCTCTTCTCATGATAAGTGGAAGCCTCGGTCCAAAAAAAAATTAGACATGGCTTAACAGCCAGCCAGGCTTCAACAGATCATGATGAAACTCTGGAATTCATTCTTAAAAATTCTGAAGTCATAGAATAATTTATTTTTTTTTGAAATTTTTTTCGAAAATAAAAATAATAAAAACAAAAACTTAAAATTAAAATAAAATTACCTAATCTGAGCAACAAGATGAACCGTCAGTTGTCCAAACTCGAACAATCCCCGACAACGGTGCCAAAAACTTGGTGCACAAAATTGTGATCTCTAAAACGGCGCCAAAAACTTGGTACGCACGATTGTAATCTCAACTCTTTTTCACAACTCCACACAACTAACCAGCAAGTGCACTGGGTCGTCCAAGTAATAAACCTTACGTGAGTAAGGGTCAATCCCACGGAGATTATTAGCTTGAAGCAAGCTATGGTCATCCTTGTAAATCTCAGTCAGGCAGATTCAATTGGTTATGAGGTTTTGATAATTAAAATATAAATAAAATATAAAATAGGATAGAAATACTTATGTAATTCATTGGTGAGAATTTCAGATAAGCGTATGAAGATGCTTTGTTCCTTCTGAATCTCTGCTTTTCTATTGCTTTCATCCAATCATTCATACTCCTTTCCATGGAAAGCTGTATGTTGGGGGGATCACCGTTGTCAATGGCTACCGTCCGTCCTCTCAGTGAAAATGGTCCATTTGCGCTGTCACTGCAGGGCTAATCATCTGTCGGTTCTCACTCATGTTGGAATAGGATCCATTGATCCTTTTTGCGTCTGTCACTACGCCCAACACTTGCGAGTTTGAAGCTCGTCACAGTCATCCCATCCCAGATCCTACTCGGAATACCACAGACAAGGTTTAGACTTTCCGGATCTCAAGAATGCTGCCAATTGATTCTAGCTTATACCACGAAGACTCCGATCTTTCGGAATGGAGGCTAAGAGTTACACGCTCAAGCTATTGCAGATAGAACGGAAGTGGTTGTCAGGCACGCGTTCATAGGTGAGAATGATGATGAGTGTCACAGATCATCACATTCATCAGGTTGAAGTGTGAGTGAATATTTTAGAATAAGAATAAGCTTGAATTGAATAGAAAAAATAATAGTACTTTGCATTAATTCACGAGGAACAGCAAGCTCCACACCTTAATCTATGGGGTGTAGAAACTCCACCGTTGAAAATACATAAGTGATAATGGTCCAGGCATGGCCGTGAGGCCAGCCCCCTAAAAGTGATCAAGAGATCAAAAGTGATACAAAGATAGTCTCAAAAATGATGAAAAGATATGAAATAAATCACTAAAAGTAATTTTTATACTAAACTAGTCACTAGGGTTTACAGAAAATGAGTAACTAAGTGTAGATAGTGCAGAAATCCACTTCCGAGGCCCACTTGGTGTGTGCTTGGGCTGAGCATTGAGCTTTACATGTGTAGAGACTTCTCTTGGAGTTAAACGCCAGGTTGTAGCCTGTTTGTGGCGTTTAACTCTGGTTTGTAACCTGTTTCTGGCGTTTAACTTCAGAATAGGGCAGGAAGTTGGCATTTGAACGCCAGTTTGTGTCATCAAAACTCGAGAAAAGCATAGACTATTATATATTGCTGGAAAGCCCAGGATGTCTACTTTCCAACGCAATTGAGAGAGCACCAATTGGGTTTTGGTATCTCCATAAAATCTATTTCGAGTGCAGGGAGGTCAGAATCCAACAGCATCTGCAGTCCTTTTTCAGCCTCTAAATCAGATTTTTGCTCAGGTCCCTCAATTTCAGCCAGAAAATACCTGAAATCACAGAAAAATACACAAACTCATAGTAAAGTCTAGAAATAATAATTTTGCTTGAAAACTAATAAAAATATAATAAAAACTAACTAAAACATACTAAAAACTACATAAAAACAATGCCAAAAAGCATATAAATTATCCGCTCATCACAACACCAAACTTAAATTGTTGCTTATCCCCAAGCAACTGAAAATCAAATAGGATAAAAAGAAGATAGTATACTATAAATTTCAAAATATCAATGAAACTTAGCTCTAATTAGATGAGCGGGACTAATAGCTTTTTGCCTCTGAACAGTTTTGGCATCTCACTTTATCCTTTGAAGTTCAGAATGATAGGCATCTATAGGAACTCAGAATTTAGATAGTGTTATTGATTCTCCTAGTTCAGTATGTTGATTCTTGAACACAGCTACTTTATGAGTCTTGGCCGTGGCCCTAAGCACTTTGTTTTCCAGTATTACCATCGGATACATAAATGCCACAGACACATAACTGGGTGAACCTTTTCAGATTGTGACTCAGCTTTGCTAGAGTCCTCAGTTAGAGGTGTCCAGAGTTCTTAAGCACACTCTTTTTGCTTTAGATCACGACTTTAACTGCTCAGTCTCAAGCTTTTCACTTGACACCTTCATGCCACAAGCACATGGTTAGGGACAGCTTGGTTTAGCCGCTTAGACTAGGATTTTATTCTTTTGGGCCCTCCTATCCATTAATGCTCAAAGCCTTGGATCATTTTTATTACCCTTGCCTTTTAATTTAAAGGGTTATTGGCTTTTTGCTCTTGTCTTTTGGTTTAAAGAGCTCTTGGCTTTTTCTGCTTGCTTTTTCTTTCTCTTTCTTTTTTTTTCTTTTATTTTTGCCATTTTTTTCGCAAGCCTTATTTTTCATGCTTTTTCTTGCTTCAAGAATTAATTTTTATCATTTTTCAGATTATCAAATAATATTTCTCCTTTTTCATCATTCTTTCAAGAGCCAACAATTTTAACATTCATAAACAACAAATTCAAAAATATGCACTGTTCAAGCATTCATCTAGAAAACAAAAAGTATTGTCACAACATCAAAATAATTAAGTTGATTTCAAGGATGAATTCGAAATCATGTACTTCTTGTTCTTTTGTGATTAAAAACATTTTTCATTTAAGAAAGGTGATGGATTCATAGGACATTCATAGCTTTAAGACATAGACACTAGATACTAATGATCGTGTAATAAAGACACAAACATATATAAAGCATATAGCATAATTTTTGAAAAACAGAAAAATAAGGACAAGGAGATTAAAGAACGGGTCCACCTTAGTGATGGCGGCTAGTTCTTCCTCTTGAAGATCCAACGGAATGCTTGAGCTCCTCTATGTCTCTTCCTTGCCTTTGTTGCTCCTCCCTCATGACTCTTTGATCTTCTCTAATTTCATGGAGGAGGATGGAATGCTCTTGGTGCTCCACCCTTAGTTGTCCCATGTTGGAACTTAATTCTCCTAGGGAGGTGTTAATTTGCTCCCAATAGTTTTGTGGAGGAAAGTACATCCCTTGAGGCATCTCAGGGATTTCATGATGAGGAACTTTCTCATGCTCTTGTTGAGGTCCATGAGTAGGCTCTCTTGTTTGCTCCATCCTCTTTTTAGTGATGGGCTTGTCTTCTTCAATGAGGATGTCTCCCTCTATGGCAATCCCAGCTGAATTGCAGAGGTGACAAATGAGGTGAGGAAAGGCTAACCTTGCCAAAGTGGAGGACTTGTCAGCCACCTTGTAGAGTTCTTGAGGTATAATCTCATGAACTTCCACTTCCTCTCCATTCATGATGCTATGGATCATGATAGCCCGATTTATAATAACTTCAGACCGGTTGCTAGTGGGAATGATTAAGCGTTGGATGAACTCCAACCATCCCCTAGCCACTGGCTTGAGGTCAAGCCATCTTAGTTGAACTGGCTTGCCTCTTGAGTCAATTTTCCATTGAGCTCCTTCCACACATATGTCCATGAGGACTTGGTCCAACCTTTGATCAAAGTTGACCCTTCTAGTGTAGGGGCATGCGTTTTCTTGCATCATTGGCAAGTTGAACGCCAACCTTACATTTTCCGGACTGAAATCTAAGTATTTCCCCCGAACAATTGTAAGCCAATTCTTTGGATTTGGGTTTATACTTTGATCATGGTTCTTAGTGATCCATGCGTTTGCATAGAACTCTTGAACCATTAAGATCCCGACTTGTTGAATATGATTGGAGAGAACTTCTCATCCTCTTCTTCTAATCTCATGTCGGATCTCCGGATACTCACTCCTTTTGAGCTTGAAAGGGACCTCAGGGATCACCTTCTTCTTGGCCACATCTTCATAGAAGTGGTTTTGATGGACCTTTGAGATGAATCTCTCCATCTCCCATGACTCAGAGGTGGAAGCTTTTGCCTTCCCTTTCCTCTTTCTAGAGGTTTATCTGGCCTTAGGTGCTATAAATGGTTATAGAAAAACAAAAAGCAATGCTTTTACCACACCAAATTTAAAAGTGTTTGCTCGTCCTCGAGCAAAGAAGGAAGAATGAAGGAGAAGAAGAAGAAAATGGAGGAGATGGAGGGAGAGGTTGAATTCGGCCAAAGGGGTATAAGGTGTTTGTGATGTGTGAAATTGAAGAAGAGATGAGGGGTATATATAGGAGTGGGAGGAGGGTTAGGTTCGTGTATTTGGGGTTGGGTTTGGAAGGGAAAAAGATTTTTGAATTTGAAGGTAGGTGGTGTTTTGGGGGAGAGTGAATGAGGTGATTGGTGAATGGTAATTGGGGAAGAGATATGGAGGTGATTGGTGAGGGATATTTGGGGAAGAGTGTTATGAAAAGGTGTGAAGAAGAGAGAGAGTGAGTTGAGGTTGGTGGGGATCCTGTGGGGTCCACAGATCCTGAGGGGTCAAGGACTTAGCATCCCTGCTCCATTTAGGCGTGCAACACGCCCTTAGAGTGCACTGCTGGCGTTAAACGCCAGATTGCTGCTTGTTTCTGGCATTTAACGCCAGCGTTTCTCCCTTTCTTGGCGTTTAACGCCAACTTGGTGCTTGTTTCTGGCGTTTAACGCCAGACTGATGCTTCTTTTTGGCGTTAAAGGCTAGTCTGATGCTTCTTACTGGCGTTTAAACGCTAGTAAGTTCTTCCTCCAGGGTGAGCTATTTTTAATGTTGTTTTTCATTCTGTTTTTGATTTTTCAGTTGTTTTTGTGACTTCACATGATCATCAACCTAAAGAATACATAAAATAAGAATAGAAAATAAATAGATATAATTAAATAATATTGGGTTGCCTCCCAATAAGCGCTTCTTTAATGTCAATAGCTTGACAGTGAGCTCTCATGGAGCCTCACAGATAATCAGAGCAGGGTTGGGGCCTCTCAACACCAAACTTAGAGTTTGGTTGTGGCCTCTCAACACCAAACTTAAGGTTTGGTTGTGGCCTCCGAACACCAAACTTAGAGTTTGAATGTGGGGGCTTTGTTTGACTCTGTATTGAGAGAAGCTTTTCATGCTTCCTCTCCATAGTTACAGAAGGAGAACCTTGAGTCTTGAATACAAGGTAGTCTTCATTCAACTGAAGAACCAACTCTCCTCTGTCAACATTAATCACAGCTTTTGCTGTGGCTAGGAAGGGTCTGCCAAGGATGATGGATTCATCTTCATCCTTCCCAGTGTCTAGGATTATGAAATCAGCAGGGATGTAAAGGCCTTTAACCTTCACTAGCACATCCTCTACTAGTCCATAAGCCTGTTTCATTGATTTATCTGCCATCTCTAGTGAGATTCTTGCAGCTTGTACCTCAAAGATTTTCAGTTTTTCCATTACAGAGAGTGGCATTAGGTTTATCCCTGACCCCAGGTCACACAGAGCCTTCTCAGAGGTCATGGTGCCTATGGTACAAGGTATGAAGAATTTTCTGGGATCCGGTTTCTTCTGAGGTAATGTTTGCCTCATTAATGCACTCAGTTCATTGGTGAACAAGGGGGGTTCATCCTCCCAAGTCTCATTACCAAATAACTTGGCATTCAGCTTCATGATTGCTCCTAGATATTTAGCAGCTTGCTCTTCAGCAATATCTTCATCCTCTTGAGAGGAAGAATATTCATTAGAGCTCATGAATGTCAGAAGGAGGTTCAATGGAATATCTATGGTCTCTGTATGAGCCTCAGATTCCTTTGGTTCCTCAAAGGGAAACTCCTTTCTATCTAGAGGACATCCCATGAGGCTTTTCTCACTGGGACTCACGTCCTCCTCACTCTCTCCAGGTTCGGCCATGTTGGTCATGGTTATGGTCTTACACTCTCTCTTGGGATTTTCTTCTGTATTGCTTGGGAGAGTACTGGGAGGAGTTTCAGTAATCTTCTTACTCAGCTGACCCACCTGTGCCTCCAAATTTCTAATGGAGGACCTTGTTTCATTCATGAAACTTAGTGTGGTCTTGGATAGATCAGAGATTATGGTTGCCAGGCCAGAATGGCTCTGTTCAGAATTCTCTGTCTGTTGCTGAGAAGATTATGGAAAATGCTTGCTATTGCTAAACCTATTTCTTCCACCATTATTATTGAAGCCTTGTTGAGGCTTCTGTTGGTCCTTCCATGAGAAATTTGGATGATTTCTCCATGAAGGATTATAGGTGTTTCCATAGGGTTCTCCCATGTAATTCACCTCTGCCATTGTAGGATTCTCAAGATCATAAGCTTCTTCTTCAGAAGATGCTTCTTTAGTACTGTTGGATGCAGCTTGCAATTCATTCAGACTCTGAAAAATCATATTGACTTGTTGAGTCAATATTTTGTTCTGAGCCAATATGGCATTCAGAGTATCAATTTCAAGAACTCCCTTCTTCTGAGGCATCCCATTGTTCACAGGATTCCTCTCAGAGGTGTACATGAACTGGTTATTTGCAACCATTTCAATGAGTTCCTGAGCTTCTGCAGGGGTTTTCAGATGAAGAGATCCTCCTGCAGAATGGTCCAATGACATTTTTGACAACTCAGACAGACCATAATAGAATATACATATGATGCTTCATTTTGGAAGCATGTCAGTAGGACACCTTTTGATCAATTGCTTATATCTTTCCCAAGCTTCATAGAGGAACTCGCCTTCCTTCTGTCTGAAGGTTTGGATTTCCACTCTAAGCTTGCTCATCTTTTGAGGAGGAAAGAATTTGGCCAGGAAAGCACTGACCAGCTTTTCCCAAGAGTTCAGGCTTTCCTTAGGTTGTGAATCCAATCATGTTCTAGCTCTGTCTCTTACAGCAAAAGGGAAAAGCATAAGCCTGTAGACCTCAGGATTAACCCCATTGGTCTTAACAGTGTCACAGATTTACAAGAATTCAGCTAAGAACTGATGAAGATCTTCCAATGGAAGTCCATGAAACTTGCAATTCTGTTGCATTAGAGAAACTAATTGAGGCTTAAGCTCAAAGTTGTTTGCTCCAATGGCAGGAATTGAGATGCTTCTTCCACAGAAGTCAGAAGAGGGTGCAATAAAGTCACCAAGCATCTTCCTTGCATCTCCACCATTGTTATTGGGTTCGGCCATGTCTCCTTCTTTTTCAAAAATTTCTATCAGGTCCTCTCCAGAGGGTTGTGCTTTAGCTTCTCTTAGCTTCCTCTTCAAGGTCCTTTCAAGTTCAGGATCAGCTTCAACAATAATGCTTTTGTCCTTGTTCCTGCTCATATGAAAGAGAAGAGAACAAGAAAATATGGAATCCTCTATGTCACAGTATAGAGATTCCTTTATGTGAGTAGAAGAAGAGAAGAATAGAAGAAGGAGAAGAAAAAAAATTCGAACACAGAGAAGAAGATGGGGTTCGAATTTTGAGTGGAAGAGGAGTGTTAGTAGATAAATAAATAAATAGAAAGAGATGAGAGAGAAGAATTCGAATTTAAATTAAAATAAAAGGAAAAATATTTTTGTTTTTATTTTAATTATTAGTTCGAATTCGAAAATTAAAAAGAGAAATAAAATTAAATTAAAATTTAAAATAATAGTTAATTAAAAGGAATTTTGAAAAGGTGGTGAGGAGTTTTCGAAAATCAGAGAGAGGAAAGTAGTTAGATAGTTTTTAAAAAAGATAAGAATTTTTAAAATCAAACAAAAGGTCAAGTAGTTAATTGAAAAAGATTTGAAAATCAATTTTGAAAAGATAAGAAGTTAGAAAAGATTTTGAAATTAAGTTTTGAAAAAGATATGATTGAAATTTATTTTGAAAAAGATTTGAAAAAAAAGAAATTTAAAAAGATTTGATTTTTTTGAAATTAAAGTTGATTACTTGACTAACAAGAAACAAAAAGATATGATTCTAAAATTTAAAGATTGATCCTTTCTTAATAGGCAAGTAACAACTTGAAAAATTTTGATTTAATTTCGAAAATAGGAAATAAAAATAAGAAAAATATTTTGAAAATTAATTTTTAAAATTTCGAAAAATTTGAAAGAAAAATGAAAAAGATTTGATTTTTAAAAAGGTTTTGAAAAGATAGTTTTTTTAAATTGAAAATTTGACTTGACTCATAAGAAACAACTAGATTTTTAAAACTTTTGACTAAATCAATCCAAATTTTCGAAAATTTATGAGTGAAATAAGGGAAAGATATTTTTTTTTTATTTTTGAATTTTTAATGAGGAAAGAGAAAAACATAAAAATGATGCAAAATACAAGAAATTATGATCAAAACAACTAATGCATGCAAGAATACTTTGAATGTCAAGATGAACACCAAGAACACTTTGAAGATTAAGATGAACATCAAGAATTATTTTTGAAAATTTTTAAGAAAAGAAAAACATGCAAGACACCAAACTTAAAAATTTTTGAACTATAGACACTAATAAATTGAAAATGCATATGAAAAACAAGAAAAGACACAAAACATGAAAATGCAAAGATCAAACAAAGAAGATCATCAAGAACAACTTGAAGATCATGAAGAACACCATGCATGAGTTTTTGAAAATTTTAAGAAAAGTTAAAAGGATACAATTGACACCAAACTTACAATTTGACACAATACTCAAACAAGAAACATAAAATATTTTTGGTTTTTATGATTTTATTAATTTTTTTGGTATTTTTCGAAAATTAATTAGGAAAAAGAGAAATAAGGATTTCAAAATTTTTAATAAGAATTCCAGGAATCATGCAATGTTAGTCTAAAACTCCGGTCTAGGAATTAGACATGGCTTACTAGCCAGCCAAACTTTCAGTGAAAGCTTCGGTCCAAAACACTAGACATGGCCAATGGCCAGCCAAGCTTTAGCAGATCATTACATTCAACAGCTAAATTGATGAAAAAGCCAAAGAAGCTCTTCTCATGATAAGTGGAAGCCTCGGTCCAAAAAAAATTAGACATGGCTTAACAGCCAGCCAGGCTTCAACAGATCATGATGAAACTCTAGAATTCATTCTTAAAAATTCTGAAGTCATAGAATAATTTTTTTTTTGAAAATTTTTTCGAAAATAAAAATAATAAAAACAAAAAGCTTAAAATTAAAATAAAATTACCTAATCTGAGCAACAAGATGAACCGTCAGTTGTCCAAACTCGAACAATCCTCGGCAACGGCGTCAAAAACTTGGTGCACAAAATTGTGATCTCTAAAACGGCACCAAAAACATGGTACGCACGATTGTAATCTCAACTCTTTTTCACAACTCTGCACAACTAACCAGCAAGTGCATTGGGTCGTCCAAGTAATAAACCTTACGTGAGTAAGGGTCAATCCCACGGAGATTATCAGCTTGAAGCAAGCTATGGTCATCCTTGTAAATCTCAGTCAGGCAGATTCAATTGGTTATGAGGTTTTGATAATTAAAATATAAATAAAATATAAAATAGGATAGAAATACTTATGTAATTCATTGGTGAGAATTTCAGATAAGCGTATGAAGATGCTTTGTTCCTTCTGAATCTCTGCTTTCCTATTGCTTTCATCCAATCATTCATACTCCTTTCCATGGCAAGCTGTATGTTGGGGGATCACCGTTGTCAATGGCTACCGTCCGTCCTCTCAGTGAAAATGGTCCATTTGCGCTATCACCGCAGGGCTAATCATCTGTCGGTTCTCACTCATGTTGGAATAGGATCCATTGATCCTTTTGCGTCTGTCACTACGCCCAACACTTGCGAGTTTGAAGCTCGTCATAGTCATCCCATTCCAGATCCTACTCGGAATATCACAGACAAGGTTTAGACTTTCCGGATCTCAAGAATGCTACCAATTGATTCTAGCTTATACCACGAAGACTCCGATCTTTCGGAATGGTGGCTAAGAGATACACGCTCAAGCTATTGCAGATAGAACGGAAGTGGTTGTCAGGCACGCGTTCATAGGTGAGAATGATGATGAGTGTCACGGATCATCACATTCATCAGGTTGAAGTGCGAGAGAATATCTTGGAATAAGAATAAGCTTGAATTGAATAGAAAAATAATAGTACTTTGCATTAATTCATGAGGAACAGCAAGCTCCACACCTTAATCTATGGGGTGTAGAAACTCCACCGTTGAAAATACATAAGTGATAATGGTCCAGGCATGGCCGTGAGGCCAGCCCCCTAAACATGATCAAGAGATCAAAAGTGATACAAAGATAGTCTCAAAAATGATCAAAAGATATGAAATAAATCACTAAAAGTAGTTTTTATACTAAACTAGTTACTAGGGTTTACAAAAAATGAGTAACTAAGTGTAGATAGTGCATAAATCCATTTTCAGGGCCCACTTGGTGTGTGCTTGGGCTGAGCATTGAGCTTTACACATGTAGAGACTTTTCTTAGAGTTAAACGCCAGGTTGTAGCCTGTTTGTGGCATTTAACTCTGGTTTGTAACCTTTTTCTGGCGTTTAACTTCAGAATAGGGCAGAAAGTTGGCGTTTGAACGCCAGTTTGCGTCATCAAAACTCGAGCAAAGTATGGCCTATTATATATTGCTGGAAATCCAGGATGTCTAATTTCTAATGCAATTAAGAGCGTGCCAATTGGGTTTCTGTAGCTCCAGAAAATCTATTTCGAGTGCAGGGAGGTCAGAATCCAACAGCATCTGCAGTTCTTTTTCAGCCTCTGAATCAGATTTTTGCTTAGGTCCCTCAATTTCAGCCAAAAAATACCTGAAATCACAGAAAAATACACAAACTCATAGTAAAGTCCAGAAATATGAATTTTGCTTGAAAACTAATAAAAATATAATAAAAACTAACTAAAACATACTAAAAACTACCTAAAAACAATGCCAAAAAGCGTATAAATTATCCGCTCATCAAGATGCTGCCAAAATTTTTATGAAAATAGGAGGCTTCATTTAAAGTGGTTATTGAGAAAGATTTGGATTTTTAAGGATTCTATAATTTGATTTTGAGTTATTAAGGAAAGGATTACGTTTTGAGTTTGCTTTATTTAGAAAAGAATGAATTGTGTTTTGAGTATGAATTATTGATGAACGAAATAGGAGGTGTGATAATAAAGAATGAAGGATGATGAGAATTAATTTTTAAGTCTAATTGTTGAATGAATATGAATGAATTATAATGATAATGAGATATGTGTGACCGGGTAGGAGGCGGTGGCGTTGTCCATTCGCTCCGAGTATATGTTGAGAAAGTCGGGTAAGGGGCAGTGGCGTTGGTCACTTGTTCCGGATAAGAGTTCGAGACTCCAGGTAAGATGCAAGGTTTGAGTTCTATCGCCGCTTGCTCCAGGTTAAGAACTGTAACACCACCTGGGTAAGAAGCAAGGGTGAAGTTGTCCCCTGCTCCAGGTACGTGGGTAAGATGTAAGGGTTAAGGCATTGTCCCACTTGCTTTGTGTTTGGTGTTCTGTCTAGGGTTAGCTATCGGACATATCGGGCTAGGCTTTATAATCGGCAAATGATACTCATCAGCCTTAGAACATGCATACATCATGTGCATTTGTATGTTTTGCTTGAATGTGTATTGTTTTGGTTTGCGTAATTGCTTAACTCTTCTTATCTGCTATTTGTTCTACTTGCTGTAATTGCACATATATCTGCCTTTGCCTTGCTTGAACTGTAAGTGTATGCTTAAGAGAAACCCTCTCTTGGCGGAAGAGTGAAGGAGGGTTGTTCCACCGGTGATTCGGAGGATTGGAGGAGACAGAAAGTGAAGAATTAGGTTAAAGTTAGATTTAGAACTTGAATACCTTAGATAACTTACTTAATTTCTGGTTTAGTTGGATATTTAAGCTGAAATCTAACCCTCGGTTCTCAGTCCATACATATTTCTATTATTTTTCAAATGCAGGTCGAGAGATGCTCAACGAGGTGCCTCTTGACCTGCATCTGAAAAACAACAGAAATATGTATGGAATGAGAACCGGAGATTCTCAGCATGGTAAATGTGTCCGCATAGTTAATATAAAAGGTACCGAGAAAGCCAGAGGTATTCTTAGAACTTCGACACTCAGATTAATCTTAAAATTTATTCTAAACCAATAATATCGGTAATCTAATTGAAGGATTCCAGCCCAATTCTAACTTTGCACCTTCCATCAACACTAAACCTCCGAATCACCGGTGGAACAACCCTCATCACACCTCTGCTAAGAGAGGGTCTCTCAGAAACATACACATACAAATCAAACAAAAAAACACAGATAGAGGTACAATTACAGCAAGTAGAACAAATAGCGGAAAAGCAGAGTTAAGCAAACCAAAATAATGCACACTCAAGCAAAACATACGAATGCATATGATGTATGCCTATCCTATGGATGATGATATCATCTGTCAGTTATATAGCCAACCCGACATGTTCTGGTAGCTAACTGTGGATAGTCCCTCTGTGCGCGCATCCCCAAGCTCAATAATATCCATGGGAAAATCCCAAGCTCAATTTATCCATGCGTGAGACAGCCCAAGCTCAAATTTGTATATATATATATATATATATTGATGAGTTTGGAAAACTCCAAATTAATTTGATGATGATCAAACATTATTAAAATGATTAATCACAAAATTATTAATTTGAACTTTAATTCACATTTGTTAATAATGATTTTGTTGCTTGCAGATTTTGTTTTAGGCCGAAAAATAACAAGTCCAATGTGAAGTTAAAATTCAGCCTTGTAAAAAAAATGTTTTAAAATATGTGGCTAAAATTATTATTGTGAAAGTTGGGCCAGATTTTGTTGAACAAGCCCAAATTAAAATTTGCTACAAGACCATCAAGGCTTGGTCCGAAAAATTGTAAAAGGAAGAAAGCAATATTGCATGCTTTCCCACGGTTACCCACTCTCATCTTTGAATGGATTTCAAAATTCAATTAACTTGTATTAATAGCATTGGAAACATGAAAGAGAAAGTGGGAATTGATTTGATTGCCATCATTACTATCACACGTTACTAAGCAAAAGGGAAGTGGAAAATTAATTCATTTTTAATTTTATTCTTCAATTACATTGAAAGTTTTCTCTCTTCTCTCTCTGTTCTCTCTCATTGTTTCGGTCATGTCACAGAGAAGAAGAAGAAGCAAGTTATTAGAGATGAGGCATTGTAGCAGTAAAGCTATGTGCAAGCAAGAGGTCATTGTGATGATGGACTTAGCAGAAAGAAGATCCACAGTAGGGTGTGACTGAGATCTTTGCCACTAATGGTAAGATGTGGTGAAGAAGTCTCAAGCTCTCCATACCCGAAAATGGAAGAGATCCAACTCGGTCAGAGAAGAAGATCCCAGGGGCATGGCTCGTCTCTACTTTTGATCAACCAACACAAAAGGTAGCTACTGTAGCTACGTGGAGGAAGAGGCAGAAGATAGAACAGATGGAGCTGTCAAGCATCAAGAACTCATCAAGGGTCAAGAATCCTTCTTGGGGAGCAAGTCAAGATGGAAGGCCCGGATTGATGAAGCTTGGTGAGAAGGGATGAGGAAGAGGTAATTGCATGTTGGATTTTACATTTGGTTCTCTCTCTTCTCTCTCTGGCCGAACCGGTTTGATGTTGAAGAAGAAGAAGTTTAGCTCGGTTCAACCGTTTCAACCTTGGAGGCTTCCCCTTCTATAATAAGGGTGAACAGCCAAGGCTTGAAGTAAGGAGAAAAAGAGTAAAAAGCACAGAGTTCTCATAGCTACCCAAGCTAACAGAAGCTCTTCTCCTTCAATGTCTTTCATGTTGTATTTTCCTGTTTAGTTTTGTCTGTCTTGAGTCTCATGGAAAAAGGCAAACAGTGAGGTTTATAAGAAAAATCCATAGAGCGGAAAAAGGCAGAGTATACAAAATTAAAAGAAAAAGCCATAGATGTCCTAGAGGTCCTTTGTACATCTGTGTTGTGTTTAATGATTCTGTGGGAATCCCCTTGCAACTTGGGTTAGCACTTAGCAGTTGAAAGCTTGGTAGGTGACCAAGTCAAGTTCAGGATTGGGGATAGATTCTGGACTTGTCCCGAATAGGAAGGGTAGTTCCTAGGGAGAATTAGTGTTTGTAATCTTTTTTATTATAGTAAAATTCCATCATTGTTGTGATGGAGACTGGATGTAGACTGCACTGCACTTAGCAGCTGAACCAGGATACTTCTTGGTGTGATTCTCTCTCTCTCTCTCTCTCTCTCTCTCTCTCTCTCTCTCTCTTCTACTCAATTTCTGAATCTGTTCGTTGGAGACAAAATTGAAAAATATCTCCTTACTGGTTACGAGACAAAAAGAAAATGTCTCTTGACTAGTGACGAGACAAAAAGCAGAAATATCTCCTAAAGTAGTTTAAAAGGGGCAACAAGTACTAATCAGCAAAAGGGGCTAAGATTCAATCCCCTTCTCTTAGCCACTGATAAACCATCAATTGGTATCAGAGCTTGGTCTCAAAGAGATCAAGCTTTGCAGCTTGGAGAAAAGATCCTGATGGCAGAAAATAGTGGCTCAAATTTGGTGGCCTACACTTTGACAGAAGGGCAATCAAGCAACAGACCTCCTCTCTTCAATGGAAACAACTACATGTATTGGAAGGAAAGAATGAAGATCTTTGTCCAATCAGTAGATTACAGACTCTGGAAGATAATCCTAGAAGGTCCTCAATTCCCAACCACCATAGGGTCTGATGGTGTGGTCTCTCTCAAAGATGAAGCTAGCTGAACCGAAGAAGACAGAAAGAAGGTGGAGCTCAACACTAAAGCTGTCAACTTGCTTAATTGTGCAATCAGCTTCGAGGAATACCGACGGGTATCAAGATGCACAATAGCAAAGGAAATCTGGGACAAATTACAAGTCACTCATGAAGGCACAACTGGTGCACGAAATTGTGATCATCAACAATGGCACCAAAGACTTGGAGCTCTCAAACGTGAATCACATTTTGTCACAATTCCGCACAACTAGCCAGCAAGTGCACTGGGTCGTCCAAGTAATACCTTACGTGAGTAAGGGTCGATCCCACGGAGACTGTCGGCTTGAAGCAAGCTATGGTCATCTTGTAAATCTCAGTCAGACAGATTCAAATGGTTATGGAGGATTGATAATTAAAGATAAATAAAACATAAAATAAAGATAGAGATAGAGATACTTATGTAATTCATTGGTAGGAATTTCAGATAAGCGTATGAAGATGCTTTGTTCCTCCTGAACCTCTGCTTTCCTATTGCCTTCTTCCAATTATTCATACTCCTTTCCATGGCAAGCTTTATGTTGGGCATCACCGTTGTCAATGGCTACTTCCTATCCTCTCGGTGAAAATGTTCTACGCACGCTGTCACCGAACGGCTAATCATCTGTCGGTTCTCGATCATGTTGGAATAGGATCTATTGATCCTTTTGCGTCTGTCACACGCCCAACACTTGCGAGTTTGAAGCTCGTCACAGTCATCCCTTCCCAGATCCTACTCAGAATACCACAGACAAGGTTTAGACGTTCTGGATCTCAGGAATGGCCGCCAATAATTCTAGCCTATACCACAAAGGTTCTAATCTTAGATTAGAAACCCAAGAGATACACATTCAAGCTTGTTTGCATGTAGAACGGAAGTGGTTGTCAGGCACGCGTTCATAGGTGAGAATGGTGATGAGTGTCACATAATCATCACATTCATCATGTTCTTGAGTGCGAATGAATATCTTAGAGAAGAAGTAGGCGTGAATTGAATAGAAAAACAGTAGTACTTTGCATTAATTCATGAAGAACAGCAGAGCTCCACACCTTAATATATGGTGTGTAGAAACTCCACCGTAGAAAATACAAAAGTGATAATGGTGGTCATTGGCTTCGGCCCCAGAGAGGGAACTCGAAGAACCAAGATGAAAATACAATAGTAAAAGGTCCTATTTATAGAGAACTAGTAGCCTAGGGTTTACAAAAATAAGTAATTAATGCAGAAATCTTCTTCCGGGCCCACTTGGTGTGTGCTTGGGCTGATCATTGAAGCTTTCACATGTAGAGACTTTTCTTGGAGTTAAACGCCAGCTTTTGTGCCAGTTTGGGCGTTTAACTCCAGCTTTTGTGCCAGTTCTGGCGTTTTGACGCCAGAATTCTTAAGCTGACTTGGAACGCCGGTTTGGGCCATCAAATATTGAGTAAAGTATAGACTATTATATATTTCTGGAAAGCCCAGGATGTCTACTTTCTAACGCAATTGAGAGCGCACCAATTGGGCTTCTGTAGCTCCATAAAATCCACTTTGAGTGCAGGGAGGTCAGAATCCAACAGCATCTGCAGTCCTTTTTCAGCCTCTGAATCAGATTTTTGCTCAGGTCCCTCAATTTCAGCCAGAAAATACCTGAAATCACAGAAAAATACACAAACTCATAGTAAAGTCCAGAAATGTGATTTTTAAATAAAAACTAATAAAACATAATAAAAACTAACTAAAACATACTAAAAACATACTAAAAATAATGCCAAAAAGCGTATAAATTATCCGCTCATCACAACACCAAACTTAAATTGTTGCTTGTCCCCAAACAAATGAAAATCATATAGGATAAAAAGAATAGAATGTACAATGAATTCCAAAAATATCTATGAAGATCAGTATTAATTAGATGAGCAGGGCTTTTAACTTTTTGCTTCTGAATAGTTTTGGCATCTCACTTTATCCCTTGAAGTTCAGAATGATTGGCATCTATAGGAACTCAGAATTCAGATAGTGTTATTGATTCTCCTAGTTAAGTATGTTGATTCTTGAACACAGCTACTTTATGAGTCTTGGCCGTGACCCTAAGCATTTTGTTTTCCAGTATTACCACCAGATACATAAATGCCACAGACACATGACTGGGTGAACCTTTTCAGATTGTGACTCAGCTTTGCTAAAGTCCCCAGTGAGAGGTGTCCAGGGCTCTTAAGCACACTCTTTTTGCTTTGGACCACGAGTTTAACCGCTCAGTCTCAAGTTTTCACTTGACACCTTCACGCCACAAGCACATGGTTAGGGACAGTTTGGTTTAGCCGCTTAGGCCAGGATTTTATTCCTGTGGGCCCTCCTATCCACTGATGCTCAAAGCCTTGGATCCTTTTTATTTTACCCTTGCCTTTTGGTTTAAAGGGTTATTGGCTTTTTCTGCTTGCTTTTTCTTTCTCTTTTCTCTTTTTTTTTCGCATATATTTTTTTTCTGCAAGCTTTTCACTGCTTTTTCTTGCTTCAAGAATCAATTTTATGATTTTTCAGATTATCAAATAACATTTCTCCTTTTCCATCATTCTTTCAAGAGCCAACAATTTTAACATTCATGAATCAACAATATAAAAAATATGCACTGTTCAAGCATTCATTCAGAAAGACAAAAGTATTGCCACCACATCAAAATAATTAAACTGTTTTAAAATTCGAAATTCATGCACTTCTTTTTTTTCTTTTTCAATTAAAAACACTTTCCATTTAAGAAAGGTGGTGGATTCATTTTCATAGCTTTAAGGCATAAACACTTAGACACTAATGATCATGTAATAAAGACACAAATATAAATAAACATCAAGCATAATTTTCGAAAAACAGAAAATAAAGAACAAGAAAATTAAAGAACGGGTCCACCTTAGTGATGGCGGCTTGTTCTTCCTCTTGAAGATCTTATGGAGTGCTTGAGCTCCTCAATGTCTCTTCCTTGCCTTTGTTGCTCCTCTCTCATGGTTCTTTGGTCTTCTCTAATTTCATGGAGGAGGATAGAGTGCTTTTGGTGCTCCACCCTTAGTTATCCCATGTTGGAACTTAATTCTCCTAGGGAGGTGTTGATTTGCTCCCAATAGTTTTGTGGAGGAAAGTGCATCCCTTGAGGCATCTCGGGGATTTCATGATGAGGAATTTCCTCATGCTCATGGTGAGGTTCTCTTATTTGCTCCATCCTTTTCTTAGTGATGGGCTTATCCTCATCAATAAGGATGTCTTCCTCTATGTCAATTCCAGCTGAATTGCAGAGGTGACAAATGAGGTGAGGAAAGGCTAACCTTGCCAAGGTAGAGGACTTGTCCGCCATCTTGTAGAGTTCTTGGGATATAACTTCATGAACTTCTACTTCCTCCTTAATCATGATGCTATGGATCATAATAGCCCGGTCTATAGTAACTTCAGACCGGTTGCTAGTGGGAATGATTGAGCGTTGGATAAATTCCAACCATCCCTTAGCCACGGGCTTGAAGTCATGCCTTCTTAGTTGAACCGGCTTTCCTCTTGAATCTCTCTTCCATTGAGCGCCCTCTTCATAAATGTCTATGAGGACTTGGTCCAACCTTTGATCAAAGTTGACCCTTCTAATGTAGGGGTGTGCATCTCCTTGCATCATGGGCAAGTTGAATGCCAACCTTATATTCTCCGAACTAAAATCTAAACATTTCCCCCGAACCATTGTAAGCCAATTCTTTGGGTCCGGATTCACACTTTGATCATGGTTCTTGGTGATCCATGTATTGGCATAGAACTCTTGAACCATTAAGATTCCGACTTGTTGAATGGGGTTGTTAAGAACTTCCCAACCTCTTCTTCGAATCTCATGTCGGATCTCCGGATATTCACCCTTTTTGAGTTTGAAAGGGACCTTGGGGATCACCTTCTTCTTGGCCACAACTTCATAGAAGTGGTCTTGGTGCACCCTTGAGATGAATCTCTCCATCTTCCATGACTCGGAGGTGGAAGCTTTTGCCTTCCCTTTCCTCTTTCTAGAGGTTTCTCCGGCCTTAGGTGCCATACATGGTTATGGAAAAACAAAAAGCAACGCTTTTACCACACCAAACTTAGAAGGTTTGCTCGTCCTCGAGCAAAAAAAGAAAGAAGAGAGTAGAAGAAGAAGAAATAGAGGAGATGGAGGGGGGTTAGTGTTTCAGCCAAGGGGGAGAAGTAGTGTTTATGTTGTGTGAAAATGAAGGAGTGAAGATGGGTTTATATAGGAGCGGAGAGGGGGGTATGGTTCGGCCATTATGGGTGGGTTTGGGTGGAAAAGTGGTTTGAATTTGAATGGTGAGGTAGGTGGGGTTTTATGAAGAATGGATGTGAGTGGTGAAGAGAATGGTGGGATTTGATAGGTGAGGGGTTTTTGGGGAAGAGGTATTGAGGTGATTGGTGAATGGGTGAAGAAGAGAGAGAGAGATGAGGTAGGTGGGGATCCTGTGGGGTCCACAGATCCTGAGGTGTCAAGGATTTCTCATCCCTGCACCATGTGGTGTGCAAAAATGCCCTTTGCTGCCAATCCTGGCATTAAACGCCAGGTTGCTTCCCATTTCTGGCGTTTAACGCCAGCTTCTTGCCCTTTTCTGGTATTAAACGCCAGTCTGGTGCCCATTTCTGGCGTTAAACTCCCAGAATGGTGCCAGACTGGGCGTTTAACGCCCATTTTGCTACCCTTACTGGCGTTTAAATGCCAGTAGCCTTCTCCTCCAGGGTGTTCTATTTTTTCATTCTGTTTTTTAGTTTGTTTTTGCTTTTTCAATTGTTTTTGTGACTTCCCATGATCATCAACCTACAGAAAACATAAAATGATAGAAATATAACATAGATAAGAAAAATTGGGTTGCCTCCCAACAAGCGCTTCTTTAGTGTCAGTAGCTTGACAGTGGGCTCTCATGGAGCATCACATATACTCAGAGCATGATGATGGCCTCTCAACACCAAACTTAGAGTTTGGTTGTGGCCTCCCAACACCAAACTTAGAGTTTGAGTGTGGGGATTTTGTTTGACTCTGCATTGAGAGAAGCTTTTCATGCTTTCTCTCCATGGTTACAGAGGGAGATCCTTGAGCCTTAAACACAAGGGAGTCCTCATTCACTTGAAGGAATAATTCTCCTCTGTCTACATCAATCACAGCTTTTGCTGTGGCAAGGAAGGGTCTACCAAGGATGATGGATTCATTTATACACTTCCCAGTCTCTAGGATTATGAAATCAGCAGGGATGTAGTGGTCTTCAACCTTTACCAAGACATCCTCTACAAGTCCATAAGCCTGTTTCTTTGAATTGTCTGCCATCTCTAGTGAGATTCTTACAGCTTATACCTCAATGATCCCTAGCTTCTCCATTATAGAGAGAGGCATGAGGTTTATGCTTGACCCTAGGTCACACAGAGCCTTCTCAAAGGTCATGGTGCCTATGGTACAAGGTATTGAGAACTTTCCAGGATCTTGTCTCTTCAGAGGTAATTTCTGCCTAGTTAAGTCATCCAGTTCTTTAGTGAGCAATGGAGGTTCATTCTCCCAAGTCTCATTACCAAATAACTTGGCGTTTAGCTTCATGATTGCTCCAAGGTACTTAGCAACTTGCTCTTCAGTAACATCTTCATCCTCTTCAGAGAAAGAATACTCATCAGAGCTCATGAATGGCAGAAGTAAATTCAATGGAATCTCTATGATCTCAGTGTGAGCCTCAGATTCCCATGGTTCCTCATGAGGGAACTCCTTGGAGGCTAGTGGACGTCCAGTGAGGTCTTCCTCAGTGGAGATAACTGCCTCTTCTTCCTCTCCAGGTTCGGCCGTGTGGGTTATGGTGATGGCCTTGCACTCTCCTTTTGGATTCTCTTCTGTATTATTTGGAAGAGTACTAGGAGGGAGTTCAGTAACTTTCTTACTCAGCTGAGCCACTTGTGCCTCCAAATTTCTAATGGAGGACCTTGTTTCAGTCATGAAACTTTGAGTGGTTTTAATTAGATCAGAGACTATGGTTGCTAAGTCAGAGTGGTCTGCTTAGAATTCTCTGTCTGTTGCTGAGAAGATGATGGAAAAGGCTTGCTATTGCTAAACTTGTTTCTTCCACCATTATTGTTATTGAAGCCTTGTTGAGGCCTCTGTTGGTCCTTCCATGAGAGAGTTGGATGATTTCTCCATGAAGGATTGTAAGTGTTTCCATAGGAATCTCCCATGTAATTCACCTCTTCCATTGTTGGGTTCTCAGGATCATAAGCTTCTTCTTCAAATGAAGCTTCTTTGGTACTGCCTGTTGCTGCTTGCATTCCAGACAGACTGAGAAATCATATTGACTTGTTGAGTCAATATTTTGTTTTGAGCCAGTATGGCATTCAGAGTATCAATCTCAAGAACTCCTTTCTTCTTATTTGTCCTATTATTCACAGGATTCCTTTCAGAGGTGTACATGAATTGGTTATTTGTAACCATTTCAATGAGTTCATGAGCTTCTGCAGGCGTCTTCTTCAGATGAAGAGATCCTCTAGCAGAGCTGTCCAATGACATTTTGGACAGTTCAGACAGACCATCATAGAAGATACCTATGATGCTCCATTCTGAAAGCATGTCAGAAGGACACCTTCTGATCAATTGCTTGTATCTTTCCCATGCTTCATAGAGGGATTCACCTTCCTTCTGTCTGAAGGTTTGGACTTCCACTCTAAGCTTGCTCAATTTTTGAGGTGGAAAGAACTTTACCAAGAAGGCATTAACTAGCTTTTCCCAAGAGTTCAGGCTTTCTTTAGGTTGTGAATCCAACCATGTTCTAGCTCTGTCTCTTACAGCAAAGGGAAAAAGCATAAGCTTGTAGATCTCGAGATCAACCCCATTAGTCTTGACAGTATCACAGATTTGCAAGAATTCAGCTAAGAACTGATGAGGATCTTCCAATGGAAGTCCATGAAACTTGCAATTCTGTTGCATTAGAGAAACTAATTGAGGCTTAAGCTCAAAATTGTTTGCTCCAATGGCAGGGATAGAGATGCTTCTCCCATAGAAGTCAGGAGTAAGTGCAGTAAAGTCACCAAGCACCTTCCTTGCATTGTTGGCATTATTGTTGTTTTCGGCTGCCATGGCTTCTTCTTGTTTGAAAATTTCTGTTAGGTCCTCTCCAGAGAGTTGTACTTTAGCTTCTCTTAGCTTTCTCTTCAAGGTCCTTTCGGGTTCAGGATCAGCCTCAACCAGAATGTCTTTGTCCTTACTCCTGCTCATATGAAAGAGAGAAGAAGAAAGTATGGAATCCTCTATGTCACAGTATAGAGATTCCTTGAGGTGTCAGAGGAAAAGAAAAATAGAAGGAGGAGGTAGAAAGAGAAGAATTCGAACTTATCAAGAGGGATACAGTTTGAATTGTTGATAGTGGAGGAGTGTTAGTCCTTAAATAGAAGGATGTGAGAAGAGGGGAATAATTTTCGAAATTAAAGTAAAAGATTTTGAAATAATTAAAAAAAATTTTGAAAATTTGGTAAAGGTTTTTCGAAAATTAAGATTGGGAAAAAATTAAGTGATTTTTGAAAAAAGATTTTTAAATTAGAAATAAAAAAGATATGATTGAAACTTAATTTTGAAAAAGATGTGATTGAAAAGATATGATTGAGAAGATATGATTGAAAATCAAATTAAAAAGAGAAAGTTTTAAAATTAAAGTTGATTACTTGACTAACAAGAAATTAGAAGATATGATTCTAGAATTAAAACTTTTGATCCTTTTTTAATAGGCAAGTAACAACTAGAAAATTTTGAATTAAATTATTAATTGTAGCAAGGATTTTCGAAAATAGTAATAAATAAAAAAATTGAAAATAAATTGATTTTGAAAAGATATGATTGAAAAGATATGATTTGAAAAATATTTGATTTTGAAAAATTATGAAGATTTGAAAAAAAATTAAAAACAAAATCTTCCCTCTAGTGTCCTCCTGGCGTTAAACGCCCAGAATGGTATCCATTATGACGTTTAACGCCCAAAATGCTACCTTTTTGGGCGTTAAACGCCCAGCCAGGTACCTTGGCTGGCGTTTAAACGCCAGTTTTCCTTTTTCACTGGGCGTTTTGAACGCCCAGCTTTTTCTGTTTAATTCCTCTGCTGAATGTTCTGAATCTTCAATTCTCTGTATTATTGACTTGAAAAGACACAATTTTGAAAATATTTTTGAATTTTTAATGATGAGAAACAATAAAAAATGCAGCTAAGATCAAATAAACAATGCATACAAGACACCAAACTTAGAAGTTTGTATACTAAGGACTATAACAATTTGAAAATGCATGTAAGAAATAACAAAAGACACAGAATAAGAGAAATTAAAGATCAGAGCACTGAAATCATCAAGAACAGCTTGAAGATCAATGAAGAACATAATGCATATATTCAAAAAAATGCAAGAAGAATAAAGACATGCAATTGACACCAAACTTAAAAATTGATATTAGACTCAAACAAGAAACATAAAATATTTTTTATTTTTATGGTTGTATAAATTTTTTTTTGTGATTTTTTGAAAATTGAGTGGAAAAGAAAATAAAGGGGTTCAAAATTTTTAATAAGAGTTCCAGAAATCATTGCAATGCTAGTCTAAGACTCCGGTCCAGGAATTAGGCATGGCTTACTAGCCAGCCAAGCTTTCAATGAAAGCTCCGGTCCAAAATACTAGACATGGCCAATGGCCAGCCAAGCTTTAGCAGATCATTGCTAACAACAGCAAAATTGATAGAAATCAACAAGCTCTTGTGACGATAAGTTGAAACCTCGGTCCAATAAGATTAGACATGGCTTCACAGCCAGCCAGACTTCAACAGATCATCATGAAACTCTAGAATTCATTCTTAAAAATTCTGAAGAACAAAATAGAAAAAAAAATTTTGTATTAAAAAAAATTTTGAAAATAAAAAGTAAAATTACCTAATCTAAGCAACAAGATGAACCGTCAGTTGTCAAAACTCGAACAATCCCCAGCAACGGCGCCAAAAACTTGGTGCACGGAATTGTGATCATCAACAATGGCGCCAAAGACTTGGAGCTCTCAAACGTGAATCACACTTTGTCACAATTCCGCACAACTAACCAGCAAGTGCACTGGGTCGTCCAAGTAATACCTTACGTGAGTAAGGGTCGATCCCACGGAGACTGTCGGCTTGAAGCAAGCTATGGTCATCTTGTAAATCTCAGTCAGGCAGATTCAAATGGTTATGGAGGACTGATAATTAAAGATAAATAAAACATAAAATAAAGATAGAGATAGAGATACTTATGTAATTCATTGATAGGAATTTCAGATAAGCGTATGAAGATGCTTTGTTCCTCCTGAACCTTTGCTTTTCTATTTCCTTCTTCCAATCATTCATACTCCTTTTCATGGCAAGCTTTATGTTGGGTGATGAGCGGATAATTTATACGCTTTTTGGCATTGTTTTTACATAGTTTTCGGTATAATTTAGTTAGTTTTTAGTATATTTTTATTAGTTTTTAAATAAAAATCACATTTCTGGACTTTACTATGAGTTTTTGTATTTTTCTGTGATTTTAGGTATTTTTTGGCTGAAATTAAGGGACTTGAGCAAAAATCAGATTCAGAGGTTGAAGAAGGACCGCAGATGCTGCTGGATTCTGACCTCCCTGCACTCAAAGTAGATTTTCTGGAGCTACAGAACTTCAAATGGCACGCTCTCAATTGCGTTGGAAAGTAGACATCCAGGGCTTTCCAGCAATATATAATAGTCCATACTTTGCCCGAGTTTAGATGATGCAAACTGGCGTTCAACGCCAGTTCCATGCTGCATTCTGGAGTTAAACGCCAGAAACAGGTTGCAAAGTGGAGTTAAATGCCAGAAACAGGTTACAAACTGGCGTTCAACTCCAAGAGAAGCCTCTACACGTGTAAAGCTCAATGCTCAGCCCAAGCACACACCAAGTGGGCCCCGGAAGTGGATTTCTGCATCATTTACTCATTTCTGTAAACCCTAGTAACTAGTTTAGCATAAATAGGACTTTTTACTATTGTATTTACATCTTTGGATTATCTTTTGATCCTTTGATCACGTTTAGGGGGCTGACCATTCGGCCATTCCTGGACCTTATCACTTATGTATTTTCAACGGTAGAGTTTCTACACTCCATAGATTAAGGTGTGGAGCTCTGCTGTTCCTCGTGAATTAATACAATGTACTACTGTTTTTCTATTCAATTCAAGCTTATTCCTTCTCTAAGATATCCATTCACACCCAAGAACATGATGAATGTGATGATTATGTGACGCTCATCATCCTTCTCACCTATGAACGCGTGCCTGACAAACACTTCCGTTCTACATGCAAACAAGCTAGAATGTGTATCTCTTAGATATCTAATATAGAGGACCGAGTCCGAGATATTAGAATCTTCGTGGTATAAGTTAGAACCCATGGACGGCCATTCTTGAGATCTAAAAAGTCTAAACCTAGTCTGTGGTATTCCGAGAAGGATCTGGGAAGGGATGGCTATGACGAGTTTCAAACTCGCGAGTGCTGGGCATAGTGACAGACGCAAAAGGATAG
Organism: Arachis hypogaea; assembly: GCF_003086295.3. Classification (NCBI taxonomy): domain Eukaryota; kingdom Viridiplantae; phylum Streptophyta; class Magnoliopsida; order Fabales; family Fabaceae; genus Arachis; species Arachis hypogaea. The sequence goes on from NC_092047.1 coordinate 18,813,928, forward strand.
TAAATCCTATTCCAGTATGATCGAGAACCGACAGATGATTAGCCATGCAGTGACAGCGTATTGGACCATTTTCACAGAGAGGATGGGATGTAGCCATTGACAACGGTGATGCCCTACATAAAGCTTGCCATAGAAAGGAGTAGGAATGATTGGATGAAGACAGCAGGAAAGCAGAAGTTCAGAGGAACGAAAGACATCTCTATACGCTTATCTGAAATTCTCACCAATGAATTACATAAGTATCTCTATCCTAGTTTATATTTCAATTATGTTTTAATTATCAAATCTCCATAACTATCTGAATCCGCCTGACTGAGATTTACAAGGTGACCATAGCTTGCTTCAAGCTGACAATCTCCGTGGGATCGACCCTTACTCACGTAAGGTTTATTACTTGGACGACCCAGTGCACTTGCTGGTTAGTTGTGCGGAATTGTGACTAAGTGTGATTCACGTTTGAGAGCACCAAGCCATTGGCGCCATTGTTGAAGATCACGATTTCGCATACCAAGTTTTTGGCGCCGTTGCCGGGGATTGTTCGAGTTTGGACAACTGACGGCTCATCTTGTTGCTCAGATTAGGTGATTTTATTTTAATTTTAAGCTTTTTATTTCCTATTTTCGAAAAATACAAAAAAAATTATTTTCCTCTTTTTCGTTTTTCCCAATTAGTTTTCAAAAAATCTATAAAATCATAAAATCAAAAATATTTTTGTGTTTCTTGTTTGAGTCTAGAGTCAAGTTTTAAGTTTGGTGTCAATTGCATCTTTTTAATTTTCAAAAAAAAAACTATTTTCGAAAATTTCATGCATTGCATTCTTCATGATCTTCAAGTCATTCTTGGTCAGTCTTCTTGTTTGATCTTCATATTTTCTTGTTTTGTGTCTTTCCTTGTTTTTCATATGCATTCTTGAATTATTAATGTCTAAAGAATAAAAATTTTTTAAGTTTGGTGTCTTGCATGTTTTCTTTTCTTGAAAATTTTTCAAAAATAAGTCTTGATGTTCATCTTGACATTCAAAGTATTCTTGCATGCATCATGTGTTTTGATCCAAAATTTTCTTTCATTGAGTCTTTTTGATGTTTTTTCTCTTTCTTTATTAAAATTCAAAAATAAAAAAAAATATCTTTCCCTTTTTCACTCATAAATTTTCGAAAATTTGAGTTGACTTTTTCAAAACTTTTTAAAATTTAGTTGTTTCTTATGAGTCAAATCAAATTTTCAATTTAAAAATTCTATCTTTTTCAAATCTGTTTCAAAAATCAAATCTTTTTTTATTTTTCTTTAATATTTTCGAAAATTTCAAATTAATTTTCAAAATCTTTTTCTTATTTTTATTCCATATTTTCGAATTCAATGCTAACAATTAATGTGATTGATTCAAAAATATTAAGTTTGTTACTTGCCTAATAAGAAAGGTTCAATCTTTAAATTTTAAAATCAAATCTTTTTGTTTCTTGTTAGTTAAGTAATCAACTTTAATTTTCAAAATCAAATCTTTTTAAAATTCTTTTTCAAATCTTTTTCAAATTAAATTTCAATCACATCTTTTTCAAAATTTAATTTCAAAATCTTTTCTAACTTTTTATCTTTTCAAATTTGATTTTCAAATCTTTTTCAATTAACCACTTTACTTTTTATTTGATTCTTATCTTTTTCAAAACTACCTAACTAACTCCCTCTCTAATTTTCGAAAATCCCTTCCCTCTTTCTCAAATTTCCTTTTTAATTAACTAATTGTTTTGATTTCAATTTTAATTTTTGAATTTTAACTTTAATTTTAAAATATTTTTATTTTATTTTATTTAAATTTTCGAATTCTTTTCTTCCTCACCTCTTTCTATTTATTTATTCATCTACTAACACTTCTCCTCCACCCAAAAATTCGAACCCCATCCCCCTCTCTGTGTTCGAATTTTTCCTCTTCTCCTTCTTACATTCTTCTCTTCTTATACTTGCATAAGGAATCTCTATACTGTGACATAGAGGATTCTATATTTTCTTTTGTGTTCTCTTCTTTTTCATATGAGCAGGAACAAGGATAAGAACATTCTTGTTGAAGCCGATCCTGAACCTGAAAGGACTCTGAAGAGGAAGCTAAGGGAAGCTAAAGCTCAACTCTCTGGAGAAAATCTGACAGAAATTTTTGAAAAGGAAGGAGACATGGCCGAAAATAATAACAATGCAAGGAAGATGCTTGGTGACTTTACTACACCAAATTCCAATTTACATGGAAGAAGCATCTCAATCCCTGCCATTGGAGCAAAAAATTTTGAGCTTAAACCTCAATTAGTTTCTCTGATGCAACAGAACTGCAAGTTTCATGGACTTCCATCCGAAGATCCTTTTCAATTCTTAACTGAATTCTTGCAGATCTGTGATACTGTTAAGACCAATGGGGTTGATCCCGAGGTCTACAGGCTTATGCTTTTCCTGTTTGCTGTAAGAGACAGAGCTAGAGTATGGTTGGACTCTCAACCTAAAGATAGCCTGAACTCTTGGGATAAGCTGGTCACAGCTTTCTTAGCCAAGTTCTTTCCTCCTCAAAAGCTTAGCAAGCTTAGAGTGGATGTTCAAACCTTCAAACAAAAGGAAGGTGAGTCCCTCTATGAAGCTTGGAAGAGATACAAGGAACTGACCAAAAAGTGTCCTTCTGACATGCTTTCAGAATGGACCATCCTGAATATATTCTATGATGGTTTGTCTGAGCTATAGAAGATGTCATTGGACCACTCTGCAGGTGGATCCATTCACCTTAAGAAAACACCTGCAGAAGCTCAAGAACTCATTGACATGGTTATAAATAACCAGTTCATGTACACTTCTGAAAGGAATCCTGTGAGTAATGGGACGCCTATGAGGAAGGGAGTTCTTGAAATTGATACTCTGAATGCCATATTGGCTCAGAACAAAATATTGACTCAGCAAGTCAATATGATCTCTCAGAGTCTGAATGGATTGAAGGAATCATCCAACAGTACTATAGAGGCATCTTCTGAAGGAGAAGCTTATGATCCTGAGAACCCTGCAATAGCAGAGGTGAATTACATGGGTGAACCCTATGGAAACACCTATAATCCCTCATGGAGAAATCATCCAAATTTCTCATGGAAGGATCAACAAAAGCCTCAACAAGGCTTTAATAATGATGGAAGAAACAGGTTTAGCAATAGCAAGCCTTTTCCATCATCCACTCAGCAACAGACAGAGAGTTCTGAGCAGAATCCATCTAGCTTAGCAAATATAGTCTCTGATCTATCTAAGGCCACTGTAAGTTTCATGAATGAAACACGGTCCTCCATTAGGAATTTGGAGGCACAAGTGGGCCAGCTGAGTAAAAGAGTCACTGAAACTCCTCCTAGTACTCTCCCAAGCAATACAGAAGAAAATTCATAGAGAGAGTGCAAGGCCATTGATTTAACCATCATGGCCGAACCTACAAGGTAGGAGGAAGACGTGAATCCTAGTGAGGAAGACCTCCTGGGACGTCCAGTGACCAATAAGGAGTTTCCCTTTGAGGAACCAAAGGAATCTGAGGCTCAATTAGAGACCATAGAGATTCCATTGAACCTCCTTCTACCCTTCATGAGCTCTGATGAGTATTCTTCTTCTGAAGAGAATGAGGATGTTACTGAAGAGCAAGTTGCCAAGTACCTTGGTGCAATCATGAAGCTGAATGCCAAGTTATTTGGTAATGAGACTTGGGAAGATGAACCTTCCTTGCTCATCAATGAACTGAGTGATCTGGATCAACTGACATTGCCTCAGAAGAAACAGGATCTTGGAAAGTTCTTAATACCTTGTACCATAGGCACCATGACCTTTGAGAAGGCTCTATGTGACCTTGGGTCAGGGATAAACCTCATGCCACTCTCTGTAAGGGAGAAACTGGGAATCTTTGAGGTGCAAGCTGCCAGAATCTCATTAGAGATGGCAGATAACTCAAGAAAACAGGCTTATGGACTAGTAGAGGACGTGCTAGTAAAGGTTGAAGGCCTTTACATCCCTGCTGATTTCATAATCCTAGACACTGGGAAGGAAGAGGATGAATCCATCATCCTTGGAAGACCCTTCCTAGCCACAGCAAGAGCTGTGATTGATGTGGACAGAGGAGAGTTGGTCCTTCAACTGAATAAGGACAACCTTGTGTTTAAAACTCAAGGATCTCCTTCTGTAACCATGGAGAGGAAGCATGAAGAGCTTCTCTCACTGCAGAGTCAACCAAAGTCCCCACAGTCAAACTCTAAGTTTGGTGTTGGGAGGCCACAACCAAACACTAAGTTTGGTGTTGAACCCCCACATTTAAACTCTAAGTTTGGTGTTGGGAGGTTCCAACCTTGCTCTGATTATCTGTGAGGCTCCATGAGAGCTCACTGTCAAGCTATTGACATTAAAGAAGCGCTTGTTGGGAGGCAACCCAATGTTATTTAATTATATCTATTTTATTTTCTCTTTGTTATTTCATGTTTTATTAGGTTGATGATCATGTGGAGTCACAAAAATTACTGAAAAATCAAAAACAAAATGAAAAATAGCATTAAAAATAGCAAACCCTGGAGGAGAGCAGTCTGGCATTTAAACGCCAGAACCAAGCATCTGTCTGGCGTTTAACGCCAGAAACAGGCACCAAGCTGGCGTTTAACGCCAGAAACAAGCATCTATCTGGCGTTAAACTCCAGAAACAAGCTACATTTGGGCGTTTAACGCCAGAAACAGGCAGCAGTCTGGCGTTAAATGCCAGGATTGCACAGCAAGGGCATTTTACACGCTCATCATCATTCTCACCTATGACTGTGTGCCTGACAAATACTTCCGTTCTACATGCAAACAAGCTAGAATGAGTATCTCTTAGATATCTAATACAGAGGACCGAGTCCGAGATATTAGAATCTTTGTGGTATAAGTTAGAACCCATGGACGGCCATTCTTGAGATCTGGAAAGTCTAAACCTTGTCTATGGTATTCCGAGTAGGATCTGGGAAGGGATGGCTGTGACGAGCTTCAAACTCGCGAGTGCTGGGCGTAGTGACAGATACAAAAGGATAGTAAATCCTATTTCAGTATGATCAAGAACCGACAAATGATTAGCCATGCAGTGACAGCGCATTGGACCATTTTCACAGAGAGGGTTGGATGTAGCCATTGACAACGGTGATGCCCTACATAAAGCTTGCCATGGAAAGGAGTAGGAATGATTGGATGAAGACAGCAGGAAAGCACAGGTTCAGAGGAACGAAAGACATCTCTATACGCTTATCTGAAATTCTCACCAATAAATTACATAAGTATCTCTATCCTAGTTTATATTTTAATTATGTTTTAATTATCAAATCTCCATAACTATCTGAATCTGCCTGACTGAGATTTACAAGGTGACCATAGCTTGCTTCAAGCCGAGAATCTCCGTGGGATCAACCCTTACTCACGTAAGGTTTATTACTTGGACGACCCAGTGCACTTGCTGGTTAGTTGTGCGGAATTGTGACTAAGTGTGATTCACGTTTGAGAGCACCAAGCCATTGGCGCCATTATTGAAGATCACAATTTCGCATACCATTGGGCATCACCGTTTCAATGGCTACTTCCCGTCCTCTTAGTGAAAATGTTCTACGCACGCTGTCATCGCATGACTAATCATCTGTCGGTTCTCGATCATGTTGGAATTGGATCCATTGATCCTTTTGTGTCTGTCACACGCCCAACACTCGCGAGTTTGAAGCTCGTCACAGTCATCCCTTCCCAGATCCTACTCAGAATACCACAGACAAGGTTTAGACATTCCGGATCTCAGGAATGGCCGCCAATAATTCTAGCCTATACCACGAAGGTTCTAATCTTAGATTAGAAACCCAAGAGATACACATTCAAGCTTGTTTGCATGTAGAATGGAAGTGGTTGTCAGGAACGCATTCATAGGTGAGAATGGTGATGAGTGTCACATAATCATCACATTCATCTTGTTCTTGAGTGCGAATGAATATCTTAGAGAAGAAGTAGGCGTGATTGCGTGAATTGAATAGAAAAACAGTAGTACTTTGCATTAATTCATGAAGAACAGCAGAGCTCCACACCTTAATTTATGGTGTGTAGAAACTCCACCGTTGAAAATACAAAAGTGATAATAGTGGTCATTGGCTTCGGCCCCAGAGAGGGAACTCGAAGAACCAAGATGAAAATACAATAGTAAAAGGTCCTATTTATAGAGAACTAGTAGCCTAGGGTTTACAGAAATAAGTAATTAATGCAGAAATCTTCTTCCGGGCCTACTTGATATGTGCTTGGGCTGAGCATTGAAACTTTCACATGTAGAGACTTTTCTTGGAGTTAAACGCCAGCTTTTGTGCCAGTTTGGGCGTTTAACTCCAGCTTTTGTGCCAGTTATGGCGTTTTGATGCCAGAATTCTTAAGCTGACTTGGAACTCCAGTTTGGACCATCAAATCTTGGGCAAAGTATGGACTATTATATATTGTTGAAACGCCCAGAATGTCTACTTTCCAACGCAATTAAGAGCGTGCCAATTGGGCTTCCGTAGCTCCAGAAAATCCACTTCGAGTGTAGGGAGGTTAGAATCCAACAGCATCTGCAGTCCTTTTTCAGCCTCTGAATCAGATTTTTGCTCAGGTCCCTCAATTTCAGCCAAAAAAATACCTGAAATCACAGAAAAACACACAAACTCATAGTAAAGTCCAGAAATGTGATTTTTAAATAAAAACTAATAAAAACATAATAAAAACTAACTAAAACATACTAAAAACATACTAAAAACAATGCCAAAAAGTGTATAAATTATCCGCTCATCAACAACCCTATTAAAGAAGACCAGAATAGACATGCTAAACAAAGAGTATGAAATGTTCTCAATGAAGGAAGGAGAATCTATAGATGAGTTGTTCGAAAGATTCAATGTCATCATTACTGGCTTGGATGCTATGGGATCACGTATCCTGAATCTATGCTTGTGAGGAGAATTTTGAGAAGTCTCACAAAAGAGTGGGAAACTAAGGCTATAGTGATATCTGAGAGTAGTGGTCTTGATTCCATGACATATGATGATTTGAGAGAAAACTTACTTACATTTGAAAATACATATTTGAAAAAGGATACTAAAAGAAAAAGAATAGCTCTCACATCTGTTGCTAACCCCCTGGATGATGAATCCAGTGATTATTCTTCTAAAAATAAATTTGTTTTGTTTGCAAAAAAATTCAGAAAAATGGTGTAGCTCAAGGAAAGGAATAAAGGAAGCGGTTCAAGAAAACCAAAGAAAGATTTCAGCAAAGTGATATGCTACAATTGCAAGGAGACTGGGCACTTCAAATCTGATTTCCCTAAGCTAAAGAAAGAGGAGAAGCCGGAAAAAGGAAAGAAGAAGGGACTCATGGCTTCTTGGGAAGACTTGGAAAATGATTCTGATGAAGATGAAGAATCAAAAACCAAGTCTCAAACCTGCCTTATGGCTGATCATGTTGAGTAGGTAGTATTTCATAACCCTGACACTGAAGATCTTCATCTCATGATTGATCATCTTTCTGAAAAAATTAGATGCTTCTTGCTAGAAAACCAAAATCTTGAGTCTCAAATTAAAATTCTTAAAGCTGAAAATGGTTTTCTAAAAGAAAAACTGAGAGAAGCTGAAACCGCTGTTGATCTTGTTGAAGAAAACAAGCGGTTGAAAGCTGAAATAACAGGGTGTGAAAAACAACATTCTGTGGTTGCATATCTTAAATGTTTTGAAGAAAATGAGAAGCTGCTCAAAGAGGTAAAAAGACTTAAGGAGGACTTAGCCACATTTGCTCAAAGTTCAGAAAATTTAAATCAACTATTGGCTAGTCAAAAACCTCTTTATGACAAAGCTGGGTTGGGATTTCATAAAACAGCAAAACTTATTGAAAAATATTCTTTTACAAACATAGCATCATCTTCAAATGATGTAAGGTTTCAAAATCCAACAAGCTTTGTAAAAACAGCTGATCATAGATTCTGTAGATTATGCAATCGGAATGGCCACTTTCCCATTCAATGTTTCTTTGGTGAAAGAATGATTGGAAATAAAGTTTGTAAAATTGTTTTTGATTATAATGGATTGGGACAAAGAAGATGGTTTAACGTGAAAGGATCCAAAAAGATTTAGATACCTAAGGTCACTTGAGCTCATTTTGTAGGTTTACCTAGCATCCAAGCGAAAGGACAATATGTGGTACATGGATAGTGGATGCTCTAGGCATATGACCGGAAAGGCAACCTTCTTTATAAAGCTTGATGAATATGATGGAGGATTTGTCACTTTCGGTGATAATGGCAAAGGAAAGATAGTGGCCATTGAAAAAGTTGGTAAAAGTTTTTCTTTTTTTATAAATGATGTTCTTCTTGTTGATGGTTTGAAACACAATTTGCTAAGTGTAAGCCAATTATGTGATCTTGGCTATGAAGTCATTTTTAAGAAATTGGTTTGCTTAGTTATTTGTGAAAAATCTGGGGATATTTTGTTTGAAGCTAAAATGTGTAACAATGTGTATGGATTGACTCTTGAGGATTTAAAAGATCAAAAAGTAACATGCTTTACATCACTTGAATCTGAAAAATGGCTTTGGCATAAGAAATTGGGTCATGCAAGCATGTACCAAATTTCTAAGCTTGTTAAGAAAAACTTGGTGAGAGGAATTTCAAACATTAAATTTGATATGGATATTACTTGTGATGCTTGTCAATTAGGCAAACAAGTAAAATCCTCCTTTAAACCAAAAGATGGAATTTCTACCAATAGGCCATTAGAAATGTTGCATATTGATCTTTTTGGTCCAACGAGAACACAAAGTTTAGGAGGTAAACATTATGGATTGGTAGTGGTGGATGACTACTCTAGATTCGGTTGGGTACTTTTCTTGCTCATAAGAATGATGCTTTCCATGCTTTCTCAACTCTTTGCAAAAGAATTCAAAATGAAAAAGATTTGAAAATTGCCCACTTAAGAAGTGATCACGGAAAGGAATTTGAAAATCAAGATTTTGAAAAATTCTGTGATGATTTTGGAATTGCCCATAATTTTTCATGTCCTAGAACATCTCAACAAAATGGGGTAGTTGAAAGAAGGAATAGAAGCCTTCAAGAAATGACTAGGGCTATGCTATGTGAAAATGAGATTCCAAAATTTCTATGGGCTGAAGCTGTGAATACAGCTTGTTATATTTTGAATAGGACTATCATTAGAAAAGGGTTAAAGAAAACTCCTTATGAGCTATGGAAAGGAACCCCTCCTAAACTTAAGTATTTCCACATTTTTTGTTGCAAATGTTTTGTGCTTAATATAAAGAAAATCTTGGTAAATTTGATCCAAAAGCCTATGAGGGAATATTTGTTGGATACTCCACCACTAGCAAAGCGTATAGAATTTACCTCAAAGATCATAGGACCATAGAGGAATCCATACACATTTCTTTTTGTGATACTAATTCAATTCCCAGTGCTCTTTTAGATGATGATACAAGAAGTGAAGCTAATATGAACCATCAATCAAGTCAAGAAAACCCAACTGCTGTCCCAAATGAAGAATCTGTCCGCCCAAATTTGTCTCATCAGGATGGAGGAGACATTTCTGTTCTGTCTCCTGAGCTAGTAAGAGAATCTGGAACAGGACAATCTACTGAAACTCATCAAAGCTCAACCTTACTCTGAAAACCAAGAGAGTGGAAGTCTATAAGAGGTTATCCTCATGATTTTATCATAGGTGATCCTTCCCAAGGAGTAACCACAAGATCCTTATCCAAAAAGCAAGCCGAGACAAGCAATGTTGCTCTCTTGACCCAAATGGAGCCTCACAATGTGAAGTAAGCTCTTGAAGACCTCTCTTGGGTCAAAGCCATGGAAGAGGAGCTTGCTCAATTTGAAAAGAATGAGGTGTGGACACTTGTACCTAATCCGAATGGTACGAAGATAACGGGTACTAAGTGGATTTTTAAAAATAAATTGGGAGAAGATGGAAGTGTTATTCGTAATAAGGCTAGATTAGTGGCCCAAGGTTACGATCAAGAGGAAGGTATAGATTTTGATGAGTCTTTTGCCCCGGTAGCAAGAATGGAAGCAATTAGGTTGCTTCTTGCCTATCCTGCCCACAAGGGATTTAAAATGTTCCAAATGGATGTCAAATGTGCTTTCCTTAATGGATTTATAGATAGAGAAGTATTTGTAGCCCAATCCCCCGATTTTGAAAGAAAGGAATTTCCAAATCATGTTTTTAAGCTTTCAAAGGCTCTTTATGGCATAAGGCAAGCTCCAAGAGCTTGGTATGAAAGGATTAGTGCCTTCATATTAGAAAATCAATTTCAAAGGGGAACCACCGATACAATTTTATTTATAAAAGTATCTAATGATGACATTTTTCTTGTTCAAGTTTATGTGGATGATATAGTGTTTGGATCGGCCAATGAATCCTTGTGTGAAGAGTTTGGAAAACTCATGACTAGTGAGTTTGAAATGAGTTTAATGGGAGAACTAACATTCTTTCTTGGTCTCCAAATTAAACAAACTCCTAGTGGCATTTTTATTCACCAAGGAAAATATGCTAAAGAATTAATCAAAAAATTTGGCCTAGAAAATTCCAAACCTATGGGAACTCCAATGCATCCAAATACTAAACTTGAAAAAGATGAAAACAGTAAAGATGTGGATGAAACATGGTATAGAGGAATGATTGGCTCACTCATGTATCTTACATCCTCTAGACTGGATATTGTTCAAAGTGTGGGTGTATGTTCAAGATTTCAATCTCACCCAAAAGAATCCCATTTTTCAGCCGTAAAAAGAATCATTAGATACATTAAGGGAACTTGTGATTATGGCTTATGGTATCCTAGAACTAATGACTTTTGTGTAGTAGGGTTTTGTGATGCAGATTATGCGGGAGATCGGGTGGATAGAAGGAGCACCTCCGGATTGTGTTGCTTCCTTGAAAGCTCACTTAACATGTGGTCAAGCAAGAAACAAGCCACAGTTGCTCTATCCACAGCCAAAGCTGAATATATATCTGCCTCTGTGTGTTGTTCACAATTAATTTGGTTGAAAACTCAGTTGGAGGATTACAAATTGAAAATCAATAGCATACCATTATTTTGTGACAATATGAGTGCAATAAACATTTCAAAAAGTCATGTTCTGCACTCTAGAACCAAGGACATTGAAGTGAGATATCATTTTATTAGAGAACATGTGCAAAAGGGAACTATTGATATTCAATTTGTAAAATCCGAAGAACAACTTGCAGACATTTTTACTAAACCCTTGTGTGAAGACAGATTCTGTTCTCTAAGAAATAGTTTCGGAATGTTAGAATTAAATTCTGTTGATAATTTGTGAATTTTCTAATTCCATTTGGTTTTGTCTCGTAGGTAGGGAGGAGACAAATTAAAGGACGTGAAGAACAGGCCGTGACACAGGGGGAGACTGAACTGATATTAATGATCTTGGGCCCCACCAAATCCTCTTTGACCTTATCCATGACTCTGGCCGTTTTGAAATCCTCTTTGTTTTAAAAATAATACTTTTTGGGAAGTTGTCATATCATATCTTGTAGGAAGGAGTTCTTGTCAAATCATAATCTTTTCTTCTACCTTTTCCCTTGATTCTAGGAACTAGTTTTTTAATTTTAAAATTTTTCCTTGGTGATAACCACACCACTTGATGGCCCATTACTCACTTAACCATCTCTCTCCACTCAGCATTAAATGCTCCTATAACCTCCCACCTCTCTCCAATCTCGTCACCCACTCCTTCGTCTTCCCTCTCATCACACCACTCTCATAACATGAAAAAGGTGGCTCCTAAAAGAAGTAGCTGAACTCCTCTACCCAAAAATCTTCAATTTTCTTCTACTCCTCAAACACATACTCACATTCACATACACTCTACATCTTCTTCATCTCCTTCACCCTCTTCCAAGCAAACCGAAACCATGAGAAGAAAGGTCATTGCCCAGAAAACTTCATCCCGAAAGAAGATTAGAAAGGATAAAGAACCGGTTGTAGAAGAAGAAGAGGAGTCTCAATCTTCCCTACCTCATTCACCACCAAGAAAATCAACGCCTCACCCCTCTGGCCGCAGTTCTCAATGCTCAAAAGGCTACTCTCTCCGCAACACCCGGGAACTGCCAAACTTGGAATCTCTTGATTTCAAAAACAAGTTCAACAAGGGGCATTCTCATTTTGATCCGGGAAGATTTAACTCATGTGCTACGTATGAGTTTCACTATCAAGTTCTAGCTAAACGTCACCTATGTGACTCTCACATAGTAAATTTGGAGGCACTGACTGCAAAAGGCATCAACTTTGCCACTCTGTTTGATAACCTGAAGTGGACTCCTTTATTCCATATTCAGAAGCCTGTTTATCCATCCCTAGTTTGCGAGTTCTATGCGAACATGGTGTATCTTGACGGAGCAATCCACTCATATGTCAAGAGGGTTAACTTATCTCTGAACAGAGAAACCATCAGCGCTGCATTAGGATACACTGATGAAGGAGCAACTGCCTACATGACTGGAAAGTAGGATTCACAGGTTGGGGTCACATATCAGATTGCTCTGAATCAAACCTGTGAAAACTTTTCTGCCCTGGATGGGACGGTTTTGACGTATAAAGCTCTTGGACCTGTAAGAGCGCTACTTCATAGAATCATCAATCATATCTTAATGCCTCAGAGTAGTTCCTTCCAAAGAGTAACTGTTTGTGATACCTTAGTTCTTTTTGCAATCATTACTTCCTGAGGCCTGATATATTTTAGCTGCTCGTACTCATGAACTGTGTTTCATTTTCATGCTTTCTTGTTTTGGGTACTGTATAACTGTTAGTTAACTTGGATACTCTGGACCTTATGTTTAAACAAATATTATGCATTTTGGTATGTTGTTCTTATCTGTTTTGCAGGTTCCCCCATTGATGACAAAAGGGGGAGGAAAGTTTGGGAAAAATTGAAAAATAGGGGCTGAAATCAATTTGATTAATGATTACCCTTGTGCATGTATTCCAATCTTATTTTCATGTTTTATGATATATGCCCTGGTTTATGCATTATCATGTTCTGATTTTGGCTGTGATATTTTGATTATGCTCTGATTTTTTCTAATCTGCCAATTGTTATGAAGAGTTGTTTTTATCCCAGAAAAAGCTTCATAGATCATGAATTATTGTTTTATTTGGCAAAATTTTTCTTGGCAAGAAATTGTTTTTACAAGAATTAGCTTGTTAATTTGAAGTATATTGAGTCTTGATTATATGTTGAAATGTACTCTGAAGGTACTCAAGCATGCTTTATTTTATTTATACTGAGCAGAAAATCATTAGATGATAACAAATCAGATTGTGCTTATCATGTTACTTCTGCTCAAAAATCAAGCTGTTCAACATTGTTTAAAAATCCATATGTTGAATACATTGTGGCTTTAAGCTTGATTTAAGAAAGTTACAGGTAATGCTTCCTTTAATTAAATGGCACATATTAAGGGGGAGCTATGTAACAGATGGAAAGGGGGAGGATTCCAAACCTTCAAAGGGAGTACTCTTAATCCTTACTCTTTTCATTTCAATTTTTAATAATGTTTGTCATCAAGGGGGAGATTAATGAGTTTGGAAAACTCCAAATTAATTTGATGATGATCAAACATTATTAAAATGATTAATCACAAAATTATTAATTTGAACTTTAATTCACATTTTTAATAATAATTTTGTTGCTTGCAGATTTTGTTTTGGGCCGAAAAATAACAAGTCCAATGTGAAGTTAAAATTCAGCCTTGTAAAAAAAATATTTTAAAATATGTGGCTGAAATTATTATTGTGAAAGTTGGGCCAGATTTTGTTGAACAAGCCCAAATTAATCTTTGTTACAAGACCATTAAGGCTTGGTCCGAAAAATTAAAAAAGGAAGAAAGCAATATTGCATGCTTTCCCACGGTTACCCACTCTCATCTTTGAATGGATTTTAAAATTCAATTAACTAGCATTAATATCATTGGAAACATGAAAGAGAAAGTGGGAATTGATTTGATTGCAATCATTACTATCACACGTTACTAAGCAAAAGGGAAGAGGGAAATTAATTCATTTTTAATTTCATTCTTCAATTACATTGAAAGTTTTCTCTCTTCTCTTGTTCATTGTTTCGGTCATGTCATAGAGAAGAAGAAGAAGCAAGTTATCAGAGATGAGGCATTGTAGTAGTAAAGCTATGTGTAAGCAAGAGGTCATTGCGATGATGGAGTTAGCAGAAAGAAGATCCACAGTAGGATGTGGCTGAGATCTTTGCCACTAATGGTAAGATGTGGTGAAGAAGTCTCAAGCTCTCCATACCCGAAAATGGAAGAGATCCAACTCGGTCAGAGAAGAAGATCCCAGGGGCATGGCTCATCTCTACTTTTGATCAACTAACACAGAAGGTAGCTACTGTAGCTACGTGGAGGAAGAGGCAAAAGATAGAGCAGATGGAGCTGTCAAGCATCAAGAACTCATCAAGGGTCAGGAATCCTTCTTGGGGAGCAAGTCAAGATAAAAAGACCCGGATTGATGAAGCTTGGTGAGAAGGGATGAGGAAGAGGTAATTGCATGTTGGATTTTACATTCAATTCTCTCTCTTCTCTCTTTGGCTGAACCGGTTTGATGTTGAAGAAGAAGAAGTTTAGCTCGGTTCAACCGTTTCAACCTTGGAGGCTTCCCCTTCTATAATAAGGATGAGCAGTCAAGGCTTGAAGTAAGGAGAAAAAGAGTGGAAAGCATAGAGTTCTCATAGCTACCCAAGCTAACAGAAGCTCTTCTCCTTCAATGTCTTTTATGTTGTATTTTTCTGTTTAGTTTTGTCTGTCTTGAGTCTCATGAAAAAAGGCAAACAGTGAGGTTTGTAAGAAAAAGCTATAGAGCGAAAAAAGGCAGAGTATACAAAATTAAAAGAAAAAGCCATAGATGTCCTAGAGGTCTTTTGTACATCTGTGTTGTGTTTCATGATTCTGTGGGAATCCCCTTGCAAGTTGGGTTAGCACTTAGCAGTTGAAAGCTTGGTAGGTGACCGAGTCAAGTTCAGGATTAGGGATAGATTCTGGACTTCTCCCTGATAGGAAGGGTAGTTCCTAGGGAGAATTGGTGTCTGTAATCTGTTTGATTATAGTGAAATTCCATCATTGTTGTGATGGAGACTGGATGTAGGCTGCAATGCACTTAGCAGCTGAACCAGGATACTTCTTGGTGTAATTCTCTCTCTCTCTTTTACTCAATTTCTGAATCTATTCATAGGAGACAAAATTGAAAAATATCTCCTTACTGGTTACGAGATAAAAAGCAGAAATATCTCCTAAAGCAGTTTAAAAGGGCAGCAAGTACTAATCAGCAAAAAGGGGCTAAGATTCAACCCCCCTTCTCTTAGCCACTGATAAACCATCATATATATATATATATATATGCCCATGGTAGAACCCGAGGAGTTAAAGTATCCGGTCATATTGTAAGACCCAGAACTTTTGAAAAGTCCTATTTTGAACTAATTTCAAATCATATATTTATTTACAGTTTTAATTTTAGAAATTATTTTATTGAAAATAATTAAAGGTAGTTTTGATTAATTGGATTTGAAATAAATTAAGGTTTTTATCCAAACTCTATAATTATGGATTGTTTTTCTATTTACAATTTAAAGTTTTAGAAATTCAAAAATAATGAGGTTTGGCTATCTAAATTAGAATTTTATCCAATTTTATAATTATTGAGTTATTTTCTATATTTAAAATATAAAGTTTGTAGTTATAAATTAATAAGAATTTTATATGATTTGATTTAAATCATTTATATTTTTATAATTAAATACTTTAAGTTTTAGGGATAAAGAAAATTAATTATATTACCATGTATTTTCCAATTAGAGTAATTGATTGAGAATCAATTAGTATTTTAATACCACAAATAATATTTTAAAGTAATTTTAAAGATTAAATTAGATTTCAAATTAATACTTTATACCCCAATTTTATTAAAATTACCCTATTCAAATTAAACCCAAAATCCCCAAATTAAAACCCTAATTTTTTACCTTACCCTAGCTACCCAACCGACACACACAACACACACACACGACACACACAACAGCAGCAGCTGCAAAAAAAAAAAAAAAGAGAAAAGGAAAGAAAAGGAAAGGGGAGACGGAAGCATGGGAAGGAGAAAACAGAGGGAGCTGCGATCCAAAGAGGAAGGAGGAGGGAGACCGTCGCTGCCAGCTGTGCCACCGCCACCACGTCAAGCTACCATCGCGCCGCCACCGCCAAACGCTATCGGTGTAGCTGTGCCATCAAGAGGGAAATCCGAGAGACAAGGAGATCGCTCCATCATCGTGGACTGCCACCGCATCCTGCTGCTTGTGCCGCCGTCGTTCATCCTCCCGTTGCCAGACGCCGTCACCGTTTGCGAAGAGAGAGAGACGCGCCGCAAGGGAGCTGCCGTCGTGGAGTTAGAGTCGCTGTCACCGATGGTGGAGCCGAAGAAAGAGAGAGCTCGGGGAGCAGAGGAGAGAGAGGGGAGACCCGCGCCCAGCCACCGCCACCTCTGCCGCCACTGAGATCTGCCGATAAAGGTTTTGAGTTTGTTTTTCGTTTTTTTTTTTGAGATTTTGGAAACCTTTATCGTCACTGCATGTTGTTACAGCCGCCGTCGCTGAAGTTCTGGTCACCGCTGTCGCTTGGGGTGGCTACCCGGGCTACCGCCAAACCGGTTTAGAGATTGATGCTATTTCATTTTCTTATTACAGTAAGTTTTTTTTGTTTCAAAAATCCTTGCATTAGTATTCAGTTATGTATTTTTTAGTTTTACAACGTTAATATCTCAGGGTCGAGTTTCTGTTGTGGGTGGTACTTTTGGGGCGGTTACAGTTGCGGAAAATTGTCAGAGTCTATGCCGTTCGATTGCGGGCCGAGGAGAAAAGGAATTCTCTGACGCGTTTGGTTAGTGGTTTCGCTTGTTTGAGGTAGGAATTTTTCTGAAAACTTACTTTTGTAATTGGAATTGTTATAAATTGATATTGATATGAGAAATGCATTTTTGGTGATTATGTAAGTTTTATGAATCATCTAGTTTGTCTTAGATGAATATGATTGTCTATTTGATTGAATTATTGACTATTTTTGTTAAATTGGAGATTTCTAATTGGTTTGATTTAAAATGATTTTAATAGTTGAAAGTCTGAATTTTGTTTTATTGGAAACTGGTTTGGTCTTGAACCTGTTGGAAAGGGTTGACGTTTGGTTTGGTTGGGACCCGAAAAGAGTGGCAAAAGTTCAATTTTTAGGGGAGGTACTGTCGAAATTTCTATAAAATTTGAGACTTTATTTGAAACATTATTTTGAAAATAATGAATTATGCTTTGAATTATTGATAAATGAATTATGTTTGAACTTATTTGTTAGAAAAAGTTATTATATTTTTTAATATCATTTATTTAAGAAAAGAATTATGTTTTACAGTCGATTTAAAGATGAAAATACTTATGTTTTGGAATTTGATTAAATAAGCAGAATTGGAGGAGTTTTAGTGGATTTAAAAAGAAACTTGAATTTCGATTGACTAATTTTACTTGACGACGTTTTAGGAAAAGTTTGAAGTATTCTCTAAAACTTTGATTTAGCAAAACTAAAATAATTTTCGAGCCTTTGGAAACGCTTCAGATTTAAGAATGAAATTGAAATTAGTTTTTGGTTTAAATGATTTGGATACATGACTTAGTTTTGGTTTAAATTATATTTTATTTATTCAAATCAAGAAGCTAAGGTTTTAGAGATTTTCAATGAATTTAAGAAAATGAGTTAGGTTATTCTCCCTTAAAGTCTTGAGACTCTACTGAGGAATTTTATCATCAAATTCTGATTTAAAACGAACAATTTTGAGTCTTTCAGAAGAGATTTTGAATTTTGCATGGTTTTGAAGTCGTTTGAGAGTTTTGGAAAGATGTTGTGGAAAGTGGCTTTGTTTTGAAAGAAAATTGATTTGAGAAAAAGTGGTTCTTGAATACGTTTGTTATTTGAAAGTAAATGGGCCAAGAATGATTTTGAAATAAGATTTTGAGCCCGATTGATTGTGGATATTACTGAGATTGTTGATAAGTTGCTTGCGGCTGGCAAGGACGGTTGGTTAATCCCACTTGTCGAGGTTACGGTGCCGGCGTAAGGACGATTGGTTAATCCTGCTTACATGTAGATGTGAATTCGGAGGCAGAGTATCCCACTCACATCCTTTTGGATCACAAGAGTGTACCCGGCATTATATCTGTGGGTAGTGTGCCCGGCACTATATCCGTGGGGGTTCCCATATATATATATTTGTGACCGAAAGGCAACATTCTCATGGGAATGTGTCGGGTTGGTAGTTGAACCGACAATGTGATATCACAGCCAGTAGAACAGACATTCATCATATGCATCTATGTGACAATGTTTGGGTGTGCATATTGTAATTGGTTTGCCTATGTAAATAATTATGTTTAACTACTAATTGCTATACTTGATGTAATTGCTTTGATTGTGTTTGAACCTATTTACTTGTGTTTGTGATTGAAAATTGTTTGGATTGTGGTGATTGGATGTTGATTGAGTTGTTTGGGCCTGAGGCTGTGTTTGATTATGTGATGGGACTGAGACCATGGCTGGTATGTGTTTGAGGTCTAGTTCTGTATAAAATATCTGACTGGTTCAGCATAGACTTAATGAACCTATGCTTGGTGTAGGATGCTCATTTATATAGCTTAGGTAATTTTCTTTATGTTTATGGTCTAGTAAGGTATGAAAAATCAAACTGGTTCAACATAGACTTAATGAACCTATGCTTGGAACAGGTTGGTCATTCATACTATCTAGGAAAACTTTTAAGATTTTACAAGAAAGGAAAAGGGTTTTGGATTTTGAAGAATCAACCAAGTTCTCTTTAAAAAAGATTTTTGGATTTTTTGAATGTGAACCTTTGGTTTATGAAAAGACACACAAGACGAGCAAGGATCATTGTACTTTAAAAACAGTTTTATTTTACGTATCTTACTATAGCAATTTCTGTAACCTTATAGTGAGAACTAGCGAGGACGATGTTCTCACTCCCCTACAGGTTTTTCTTTTCAGTATATTGGCAACAAAGTTCCAGAAGAGTTTATTTCATTTTTTGTTTATTCAATGTCTTTGTATTATCTTAGTTATTATTTTTTCCTCGCCTTTATCTTTACCAGTTTTGTAAGAGGGATATGATTTATGATATGTAAAGTTTGTATATATATATATATATATATATATTCTTAGTAAGTATGTATATATGTATTTTCAATAAAAAAAAGTCTTTCTAAAAGTTATGCGTATTTTAAGTTTTAAACAGGCTCCTATTTTAGTATTAAATATGATTAGAGTCGTCGTAATATCCAATCTATCAAAGTGGTGCAGGCGGAAGTGTGATATTCTGATAGTGAAGATGTTACACATATCTTGCGATAGAGGGTCAACAATTAATCTCAAAATATACAAGCCACATGATGATTTCTTTTCTTTTTTAAAATAACACTTCAAATCAAATATTTAATTTTTATAGAAATTTCGATAGCATCTCCTCTTAAACTCAAACTTCTGCCACCTTTCAAGGGTCCCAATCACCAAACCAAACACCTCTCGATCATTCAAATCATTTTCAATATCAAATCAATTCAAAATCAAACCAATTCTAATATTAAATCTTTTCCCAAAACCAACCAACTCCAATAGCAAATCGTTTACAAAATCGAACCATACATATCTTAACCAATCCATTCAATTCAATTTCACAACCCACCACCAACCCTCAATACATCAACAATCATCATTATTTTATACTCATCAAAGTCATAATCCAACACATACAAATTCATTCATCTTTTATACATACATCATATACCATATACACAATCCATCAATAATTTATTCAGTTCATTCCTATCTTAAAGTCTTCTAGCCTAAGTTTTCACGTGACATTAAAAATTAACTACGAGAAACCAAAATCATACCTTGGCTGATTCCTCCCTAAACTTGAAACACCTCAAAAATGCACTCTTCCACAAGCTCCAATCCCCCAATTACCAATTCCACAAGCTTAATCACCCGGATTTCATTTCAAACTACCCAATTGAACTCCAAATCAACAAGAACATAATCTAATTCACACAATATCACTATAATCATCATAGGGTTCACTAATTAAATGATTTACAAGGGTTCAATAGTTTCTTACCTTACCCACGGATTAGTTAGACAAAACCTAGTGATTACCCGCTGTTAGAGTTCACCTAAACCATCAAATTACACAATCCTCATGGGTGTGTCGAGATAATAGAAGACAGTCGTCACTCCCACAGTGAGAGGTAAGTCATGTTCCTATCGTTCTGGTGCCTAATTTCTTATTTTAGTTACTAATTTTTCTTTTCACTGAACTCGTACAGCATGAAATTGTTAATTGGAGTTAGGGTCATAGAATTTGTCACTGTGAGGGTTGTGTTTTAGTTTAAAAAATTTGGAAAAATAGTAGGTGTATTTGTATGGTTTGATATTTTTTTATGGTTTATTCATGTCTTCTTAATTTTGAAAAAAATCGGGTGTTGGGTAATGTTATAAACTGATTATGTTTATTGATGGTTTATTCATTTTTTGATGATTTATTTATTTGGGCACTGGGTAATGTTAGAATATATGATTATGTATTTTTTTTGTTATTCACAAAAATGGCCACCACCACGCATATCACGTTAGTGATACACTATAGAGGTAGACTTAAAAGGGAATCAGATGGAAAGTTGTGTTATGTACAAGGTAAAACTACTGAGGTGGAGAGAGTTAACGTGTATATCCTGAATGACTTCTTCATTAGTGACCTACTCAAAGACATTGGGTATCCAATTATCTCCGACTTCTACTGGCAACATCTTGGAATAGAAATTGATGGTGGTTTGAGTCTTCTACGATTTGACATGGATATTGTTAAGATATATGAAGCTGCTGTGAAAAATGAGCATAGGATTGAATTATACACAGAGCACCCCATCAGCAAGTAGATGTTATAGATATGAATGACAAAGGTGGTGTAGGAGCAGTTGGTGAGGTTAATGTTACTCCATTAAGGAAGAGGGTGAAAACTTGTGTTAGGAAAACTCCAACTCCAAAAAATGTAAAAGGTCCTAGGAGAACTCTTCAAATGAGAGGAGTACAAACTGAGGCCCAAAGTGTAGAGGAGACCCATATTACAAATAAGGCCCAATCAGATGCCAGCCCAAATCCATCAGTTTTGGCTACCATATCTGAAACTAACAAGCAAAATTTTGAGGACCTTATAAATAGACAACCACCACCAAATATCACCTCCTAACCTCTAGAAACACCTTCCTAACTCCCTGAACTAAATGTGCAGCCCCCTACACAATATGTATCTGAAGAATCTGCTACACCAAACATACTTTCAGCAACATTTATTCCTTCTGACCATGGCAACTTAGGGGACATATCTGTACAGTTTGACATTGACAACAATTTCTAACCAAAGTCATCAACATACACAGATCCACCTTCTAACTCTGACAATTCACAAGACGAATTTCTCACCCAATATGTCCCTTTACCACAAAATTAGCTCCTCTCCTAAACCATGCCTGAACCACAGTCAACCCCCCAACCAACACCCCTTCTACCAATTCATCTACCACAGTCAATGCTCCAGAAATACAGAATAACAACACAGAGGAGGCTACTGGAGGCAGTAGGAGGAAACAGATAAGGAGATCTACTAAGAGACCCCTCCGAATGGACAAACAATAATCTCTAATAAGGATCCGAGTCAACCTCCATCAATATTCATTCTGGTAGATGGAGGAAAATACTCAGATGATGAACCTGGTGTTCACTGTTATGAGTCAGAGGACCTCCATAGCATTGCAAGTGATGAGGATAACCAAGGGAGATCATTTCCACAGAGCAATGCCGATGCACCTGTTAAGGAGGTGAGGCTGAAGCTTGAAATAGAATTTGAGACTCTGATACTATGGTTTTTTTTATAACTTATACTTAGTGCTTATATTGCACTACCTGATGCTTTCATGTTCATGGTTTGTATTGGTACTTTTAGGTAATTTGGATTTGCTACTTTGACATCAAACTCATAGACTTATTTTGAGACTTTTGTTGATAAATGCTTATGTTAGAATTATTTTCAAGTTTATTATAGCGTATCGAATGAACGTCTTTTATTTAGTTTTATTTCCAGGTCACATTTTCATTATTTAGTGCACAATACCAGATTTCTGGCTAGATTTGTCAGTTTACGACATTTATATATCTTGTTTTGTCAAATATGTATTACGTCTAATGTCATAGATATCAAATATATCAACAATTATGGACATTAATGTCATAACACAACTTGACTTTTTCACAGCAAATGAAGATGTTAATAGAATTTTAAAGTTCATCGTCATTGAAATCAAATAACCACAAAAGGCCCCAGAACAACATACACCATACGCACAATTACATATTTATTAATTGGAACAGATTCAAGCTTACACAAATTAACAAACCAAAGAAAATTGTTATAATCCATGACCTAATAGCTCTAATTTCGCCACGGAACTTCTCCATCTTTAACAAGATCTTCAAACTATTCTCTCCAATCTCTTTTCTTTGCCCAGTGACATTGACCTTATGGATAGCACATTAGCTATCTTGATTTTTTCTAATATGGGCTCTTGTCAATCCCTCCCAACCTCCATCAATGTCATTCAACCATACAAAATACTTTCAATCCATCGTCTGCAGCATGAAACATAGGAATAAGGAATCGTTCACAATAAGTTAACATATACAGAAGCACGAAAACAAAAAGACTTACTTTTCATAGAGGACACCTAACGAACCATCTCTCAAGTGTTAAGGTTTTAGATTGTAGCATTATCACATCCTGTCCGCAGAAGCATCTCCCAGACATAATTTTTTCTTCACCCCTCTTGAATGATGAAGTCCCTTTTTTTACTGAAGTTTTCATTCGAAGAACAATGGTTACCTTTGCTTCTCCTAGACATTCTAGGGTTTCAATTTTAAATTTAGGAAACAATTGAGGATAAATTAGAAAGATGAGTAATATTATAAGAACTCTGCTAGGGAGACAATGAAGAATCTTGACAATGTGTACAATGGGCTGATTTATTGGCTCACGGTGGATTGAAAAATAAAAAACACCTCCTAAACTTTAATAACAAAAAATTTTTACTCCCATTTTCAAATTTTAACCATTTCCTACCCACTATTAAATCCTCCAAAATATATTATGTAAAACCCATAAAAATTAATAAATGATTAGCCAATAAATTGATTATTAATTTAAGAAGTTAGAATATTTAATTTTATAGTTTAATGAAGTAGAGAAAATTAAAACATGAATTTGACACTAATATTAAAGAAATTGGCCCAAGAATGGACCGAACGGGCCGAACCGAATAAACCGGGCCCATAACGGGCCCAATGGCCCAACTAATTTATTAACCTATATGAGCACCAGCTCATCTTCCTCCCTCATTACAACAAACCCGCTGGAAACTTTGAGAAGGAGAAGAACTTGAGACATAAACCCTAATCATCCAATTAAATCCAAATAACTTTCAATCCGGAGCTTCGATTGACGAGCCGTCAGTGGTCACGCGTTTGTCTCAGAATCCTCTACAAAACCCACCCAACAATTTGGTAAGGAACTCACTTCCCAGTTTTAGATTCTCTCCTTCCCAATTTCGAAATTCAATGTGTATCCATGTTGAATCTTGCTTAATTTTGGTGTTTAGGTTCGAATTAGCTTGTGGGTTTAGTTGGGTTTGACTCACTTGAGCTATGGGCAAGGTAAGAACCCTAACCCTCTTATGAAATTGTGAGATTTTGAGTTTAGGGATTACTTATAGTGATATATGTGGTTTAGATTGAATATTGTTGGTGAAAAATCAAATTGGAGGTCAAACTTATGAAATTGAAGGTTTGGATCAATTTTGGAAGCTAGGATTCATTGGTGAGGGGCGGTGGTTGATAGCTTGTGTTGTGGGGAACGCTTGAGGTGTTTCGAGTTTATTGGAAAATCGGCCAAGGTATGGTTTTGGTTTCTCGTATTTAATATATAATGTTTCGTAGAAACTTAGGTTAGATGACTATAGGATAAGTTGAATATGTGCTTGGGGCATGTTTAATGATTTTAGTTATCTATATATGTTAAAATGATGAGGTATTGCTAGATTGATGATTTATTTATGTGAATGTGGTTGGTGTTGGTAAAATTGATTGATGAATGATGATTTTGATGTTAATGAATGAGGATTATAAATGTGAACATATGGATGTTGATAAATTGACAATTGTGGTTGTATATTTGAGGATTTGTGGAGTGAAGTGGTTCAAATTGAGGCAAGGTTGGTTGTGATTGAATATGGAGCTGTGTTGGGTAAGTTTGGAGTCATTTTGAAATGTAGAATTTTGGTTTTGGTAAAGGAAATTGGTGAAATAGAGGTTTAGAAGTCTTTGGTGAAAACTTGGTTTTTGGCCAAACTTTAGCGAGCCATAACTCAGCTTTCGGGCTCCCAAATTGTTTCAAAATTGTTTCATATAAAAATTGGGTCCGTGAAATTTAAGCCGTTCGAAGAACGGATGAAAAATGTTTTAAAACAAAAAAGTTATGTGCGTTGGAAGTTTGGAGTGCAAAGCTGAAAATTCTACAACATTAAGCATTTTTGTTGTTCTCCATAACCCGCGTACGCGACTACTGCACGCGACGCGACCAACCTATTCGGGTTGGGTATCTCGCATACACGAGCAGGGTTCTTGCGTACGTGAGCATAGAAAAATGTACGCCCAAGCGTACGCGTGACAATTCAGTAATGCACTCCCATGTGTACGCGTGGCTCACGCGTACACGTGACCACTGTTTTCAGCAAACTTGATTTTATGTGTTTATAACCCAATTTCGAACCTCTAAACTTCTATTTTCACCCCCCTTTAACCCTGAATCTTAGTAATAGGCCTAGTAATGAGATGATGTTAGGAAATGGAGGTTACTTGGAAGAGAAGAAAGGTTTGGAAGGATAAATTGGGGTTAGGGAAGTGTAGAATTGGTAATGATGTATGATTAATGTATAATGATTTGGAAATCGGAAGTGTTAGAGCTTGACTTGGCAAGGTTCGTGGTGGTTTATCGCTTGCCCAATGTCGAGAAGTATGTGGGGTTCGTGGTGATGCACCGCCCACATGTTTTTAAAAGAGACTGGTGTGGGGTTCATGGTGATGTACCGCCCACATGTTTTTAAAAGTGAATATTTTGTGGGGTTCGTGGTGGTTTACCGCCCACATGCGTGTGTTGTTTTTCTAATTGAAGATCTTGCGAGGTTCGTGGTGGTGTACCGCCTGCCAGGTGGGGTTCGTGGTGGTGTACCGCCCACCGGTTTTCGAGAGGACAATATCCGGGTTAGCTACCGGGTGTGTCGGGTTCTGGCAAAGTAACCAACACGTGAGCTCACAGCCAGTAGGAAAGGCATGCATCATGTGCATTTGTATATTTTGTTTGAGTGTGCATTGTCTTGGCTTGCTTAATTGTTTATTCATGTTAATTGCTAATTGCCCACTTGTTATATATGCTTTCTGTATGTGTTTGACTTATCTATTTTATCTGTCTATGCAATTTCATCAGAGTTGGACGAACGGATGAAAGGCGAAGAGATTGAGGGTTTTGATTAGATATAGATCAAGTTTAGAACCTTAGAGACCTACCCTCATTTATGGTTTCAGCTTTAGTTCCTTAAGATTTATAATTTGAGTGTCAGAGTTCTAGGATTGCCTCTGGCTTTCCTGGGACCTTATTTATTATATATGTGGGCACCTTAACCATACTGAGAACCCCCGGTTCTCATCCTATACAATATTGTTGTTTTTCATATGCAGGTCGAGATGCACCTCGGTGAGCGTCTGGAGTTCCCTCTGCAAGCGAAGCTGGTTATCCTGGGATTACTGTATTTTGTTTTATGCTTTGTATATATGTAATCTAACTCAATAATTAGAATTTTCAGCGCTCCTAATCAATCAAGAAATCAAATACATATTCATCAAATTCAGTCACAAACACAACTCAAATTCATCATTTAGTCATTCCAAACAATCATAAATTATTTACAAATATGCACTAGACTTCCATGGCATTCATAGTTTAAAACAGTTAATTTTAAAATAAAATCCCCTACCTCCGTATGAAATCAAATAGATTCTCCACCCTTGTATTTTGTATTTTGTCCCTCCTAGAGGTTGACTTGGAGAAACAGGTGCTTTGTCATATATTTGGGGTTACTCTTTTGGATTATTTGCTTTGGCCGGTTCTAGTTTCGCGAGCCGAGTCAGAAGCTTTGCTATATGTATCTTTGGAATTCTTCTCTTTTATTTATCTCTTGTACAATATCACAACAATCCAATAGCCTTAGGTGTTTCTTAGTTGATACTCTCATCCATACCTAAAAATCACCAGCAATCCAATAACAATATAATCCAATTACAATATCACATTAACCCACAGCAACTCACTCCAACCCAGTAATCTCAAGTCTCAACAGTCAAAAGTATTCAACAATTATTCAATTCAGTAACAAGTCCACAGATTAACTAACAACAATTATTCAACAATTATTCAACCCAGTAACAACAGCAAGGTCACAGACTAACTAACAAGTAACAAGAATTATTCAACAATTGTAGTTTAAAAAAATTAATACCTAGAACTAAATGCCAGAACAGAGCAGAGCAGATCAGCAGCAAGAAAGGAACAGGGCACGACCGAAGGACTGACACAGTGGAACAGAACTGGCGCCGACGAGATAGTGGCTGCGCGACGGAGGCAGGAGGCGAGGCCGGCGACGGTGGTTTCGAAGCTCAAGCGTGGCTGCACGATGGAGGAGAACGACGTTGCGACAGTAGCTTCAAAGCTCCAAGTTGCGACGGCGGCGGTTGCTTGCCGGTGGCGGGACGGAAGTGAAGGAGGAGCTCAATGACAATGAGAGGAAGGGTGATGGCCTGATGGGAGTGCTGCGCGTGTTTGCCGTTTTGGAGAGTCAGGGTTGGAAGTGGGTTGTTTTGGAGAGGCTAGGGTTGGGAGTGGGACGTTGGGTAATGGTTAGGGAATGGGGAGTTCCTCAATCCAAACGGCAGCGTTTTGGAGAAATTTGGAAAACCGGCCGGGTCGCAGTTCGGTTCGACCGACCGGTTCCCGGCTGGTTCGACGGTCCAATGGCAATTTCTCAAATCTCCGGTTTTGGCATCTGTCCGAACCGTTTTTACCATCGGTTTGCGGTTTGACCGGTTCGACCGGCCAGTTCAAACCGGTTTTCAGAACCTTGGAACTCATCCTCATTATCATCGTCAGAGGAACCACTTTTGTGACTATCGGTAATGTACTCTTTCTCGGAGTCCTTATCCTCAACGTTCATGTCTACTACTGGACTAGCACATTGCAAGGGTCGTGGTGCAAGAGGATGGTCATTCTGTACAAAGTTCGAGCTGCCAGAACCACCACCACCAACATCACGAACCTCCATAGAAAGTTCCATCACTTGTTCAACCATAATTCTCCTGTGCACGTCAAATATTAGGCGCACATGCTCGTCGCCATTGAGACAGAACAGACGAAACCGAAATACACTATTTCCCATCAGTGCTAACATCCTATACCCAACTCTACCGACCTCTTTTCTCTCTCCACCATCGACGTGCGTCAATATCATACTCTTTAACTCGGACAACGAATTTGCTCTTTGAATTCGCAGCAGTATAGGACTCTCACACTCAAATATAGCCCCGCCATCACTATTTCTCATCTGATAGTTGGGATACACCATCACAACAAAGAAACCACTGCCACTAGACATTTTTGCTAAGTTTTTGGAAGAAAGACGGAAGAGAAGAAGGATTGAGAGTTTTGTGAGGAATACTAACGGTTTGCTGATCCTTTTATAGCGTTGATTTTTGTCGTACTGTATCTCGTTTACAGTGTAAACGAGATAAGGATGGTCGTATCTCATTTAAACTGTAAACGAAATACATGTAACCCGCTATTTTTCACGTAACATGTGTGTAAACGTAATACGTTGATACGTATTTGTGTCTTATCTCGTTTTCAGTATAAACGAGATACAGTTATACGTATCTTATTTATACTGTAAATGAAATAAGTAATATTATGAAAATCGATAAATATTCATTAAATTAGGTGTATCTGTAATTAAAATATTTATTTAAAAAAAATCCAAGTAATAGGTGCATGATAATTCTGCGATTCAACACCGTGCATGTGTAAAATATAATTCAGTTTTAGAACCTAGGAATTGTTCTTGAAACTGAAGCCATGATCCTCTATGCTAGGGGTGCACATGGGTCGGGTGAAGCCGGGTTTGATGTGACCCAGACCCGACCCGAAATATACACCGGGTCTATTTATTAGACCCGAACCCGACCCTAGACCCGATGAAACCAATACATTTTCGGGCCACAATTATACCGGGTGAAAATCGGGCCGTTAACATTAATTATGTTGATACCTTCTTGTAAGATAGTATGTAAAAATATACAAATTTCCAATACTCCAACCATTATTTAACATGGTAAAATTCACTTAGAAAAATATAACAAGAACCAACCCTTCTTTAAAATTAAAGCATAACCACAATCAATACACTAAAGCAAAACCACAATCAATACTAATATTGTCTAATAATACCAAATATTTAAATCAATACAAATAACACAATGTTATGCATTATTCTAAAGTCTTATGCATTCTAAACATAAAACATTAACTTATAGTCTTATAATGACTAATAACAAAAAATATTAAGGTTTACAATACTTAAATTCCACATAAGAATAGTCATGATCCATCACTAATAACACAAAATATTAATTATGTATGATGACCGGGCCACCGGGCCGACTTCGGGTGACCCGAACTATGGCCCGGACCTGACCCGAAATAATGACCGGGTCTATTTTTGAGACCCTTACCCGGCCCTAAACCCGATGAAATCACACCAAATTAGCCCCTAAAGTGTTCGGGACCGGGCCGGGCCTTCGGACCGGGCCGGGCCTTCGGACCGGGCCGGGCCTTCGGACCGGGCCGGTCCTTCGGGCCGGGCCGGGTCTGTGCACCCCTACTCTATGCCATAAGATTGTAAGTTAAACAAAAATTACTTGAATGGACACACAGATATAGTGGTATGGCAAATTGAATTAGATGTTTAAAACTATTAATTTGGATTGTATATTCTAAATTGGATTTTTTTTTTTGTTCTAATGTAAATCTTATAGAGAAATATAGACAAATGCTTGGAGAAATTATTTTTTGTATAAAGAATGATGAAAGAAAATGAGAGAATTGGTAGTGCGTTTAGTTTGTGTTTTTATTTTTTATTTTTTGATTTTTGTTAAGAAAAAAAAACCCTAAAATTCTACTATATATGAAAATTCAGAGATGAGTAGTATTTTTCATGCATAAATTTCCCCTTTTATGTTTTTCATTTCTTGGGTAGAATTCACAGATATTCCAACCAAAATTATCGTTATAGGAACACGACTAATATGTTAAAACATTTTCTTTATTTCCATTTTGGTCAATAAATATTTTTCTGCTTTGATAGATCTTCTTAAATATTGTTGGATCTAATAACACATGACCATATATGGATTCCTTAGAATGTCGGCAGAGAGAGATCAAACCAAACATGGGCTTCAACTTTATCAAAGATACTAATATTAGTTTGATCAATTTTTTATTTTATTTTTATTTTTATTTATAATATTATATCCAGAATAATATGAAATATGGTTTCTTTTTTAGGTAAACTGAAATATGGTATTAACTATAGAGGAGGGATAAATTCATATTAGTTTGGTGATTTGGTCAAATTATAGGTAAACTCGTAACTTTTTTAATCATTTTAAGGTTTAGTCATAAATATAGATTAATTGGAAGAGAATGTCACAAAATTTCAAGTAGAATAAATTGTATTCTTGCTAACAAGATTTGCTGATTGGAGAAATAAATAAATTTTAATGGTGCCGAGTTGGATAGATCAACGTGGCCTCTTCATTGATGTGATGATTGCTAAGGCCCATTATTAATTTATTGTTTGTTGTTGTTGTTGCCGCCGAAGATGAAATAAACTCACTATATAAAGCCATGTGATTATAGTTTGGATCCCCAAATTCAATCCTTCACTTTCTTTTTTCTTTGGAAAGCACAACACTTGCTTTCAAAATAAGCATTTATCATCATTTTTGGTCATTGTTCACTTTTTGTTTATCTATTTTTATTTTTTATTTTTTAAAAAGAGTGTCATCATCACATGCCATTTTAGGTTAGTAATATCTTTATATGTTTGACTCATGTAATTTTTATTTTTATAAAAAACTAATTACTTATAATTTGACGTTTTTTAATTTTGATATTGAATCATAGTAGTATCTTTTAATAATGTGTAAAATTTGATGTGTTTTTTTTTTCATATAGAGATTTTTTTTTAATTTTTAAAATACAAAACTGATCCTTTGATTTATGGATTTACACAAAATCAATCCTCTGATTTGTGAACTTACACAAATTTAACTCTTTAATTTGTGAATTTTAATTTTTAAAATATAAATTAGATTCTCTAATTTATAATTACCTTCAAACTAAATTAAAACACACAACTTTTCTATAAACAAGAATAATACAACAATAATTTCTATATAAAAAAAATCAACCATATTTCCACAAATTTTCTTATTTGTAGATTGATTCAAACTCATATTTTCAACCTAAAAGTCATCTTTTTCTTTTTGTCAAATACTAATGACCCAAATTCACATATTAAACTTAAACAATGATAACTTTTGAAACACGAAAAAAAAAAAAAGAACTGCAGCAATTGAGCACATGAATTCAGAAAGTCTTTTTATCTTCTTTTGGTGGATTTCTTTTATTTTGTATTTTTGGGATTACATTATTTGATTACATTATTATTCTCTAAAATATATTAAAGTTCAACTTATTAATTGAATTTAATTTAGTTTGATTCATTATAAAAAGAAAACTCTCTTAATATTAAGTCTTTTAGTCACACGATTATTCCAACTTAAAAATTTTATTTAAAAGTACAATTGTCAAACTATATAAGTCCTAAGGTTGGTGGAAGCGTTATCCTTTGAAGATTATAAAAGTTTCTAAAGTATCCCACATTTCACATGATGAGGGACCCAAAAAGAAAGTTTAATTATTTAAGAAGCTTTGTGGATTTGGGATGCTGATTTTTTTACCACTTGAACAAGCTAAGAATTTCACTATGCTTTTCTAAGATTTTCTATCCAAATTTAATACTATATATAAATAATTTGACATGGTGAGAATTGAAGGCAAGCATAATAATAATAATAATAATAATAATAATAATAATAATAATAATAATAATAATAATAATAATACGTATATCAAATTATGTAATATTATATAAAAAAAATAATTATTTTTTATATTAATCGCGTAAATAATTATCTAAAAAAACGAATAAAATTGTATGATTTTGTAAAATATTTTGCATTATATATTAATGCATTAAAATTAAACTACTCTTTAATATAATATAATACATTAGTATTATTAAGATATGTCATTAAGCATATAATCATAGTTGACTTGTGTGGGAGACCTTTGTGAGGGTTTACTACAAGAGTCGGTGGGTAGTTTTTGGTGCATAACTTTATGAGAATGTTCCAGCTAAAATAACGAAAAGGTAAAGCTGCCACAATGAATTGTAATTATTATTGTAGGAGAAATTATTATTAAATACTGTGTGTAAGGCATTACATCATTTATATTCGGGAAAGGAAAGAAAGAGTGAAAGAAAATTATAAGAAAAAATTTGAGGATTTTTTTATAAGTATATTTAGATATAGAGGGAGAGGTTGTGTTTAGTCTGTGTATCTTAAAATTTTTAGTGTACTTAAAATATCATGTTCTAGTTATTTTAACTGTTCATCTAAATTATAAAAAATATATATATAATATATTAATTAAAATAAACGATTAAAATAACTAAAATATCGGTATTTTAGGTACATTTAAAATTTTTTCTATCAGATATAGATATAAGTACGCTATAAATATATAGGCTAGATAGAATAAGATATATAATTTTTTTAACTTGTTTCATAACTAAGTACAAAATACCATATATATTACAACTTTATTAAAGTGTCAATATTGTATACATATAAAGAGAACCGAAGAGTGAAAACCTAGTTTCAGCTAGTACTATTTTTCCTTATAAATGATACATTGTACTATGTCTATGTCGTTCATTTTTTCTTAATATAAATATAATATATGAACAATTATATAAGATAGCAATTATTTTGGATGAAAAGAGTATAAATTTCATGAAGTTGCATAATTTAGAATCATTTTAAAAGAAAAAAAGACACACATACAAAATATATAAAAAGACTAGACAAAATCGTCATTAAGGGGAGTATATATAACTAGCTTCTACGATGATGAGAAATAATATTGAAAATCACTTGAACCTTATATGAAAATATGATATTAGTAGTACAATGACACCTAACTCATGCTCTCTCTATTCGCTATTTCTGGAGAAAAATCAAACCTGAAAAAGTGTTTTAATGTGTGATAGATGGTGTAGGTTCACACAAACCACAAATGCCACAGACAAGGCTCAATCTTTGAATGTGACCCCCAAATTTGAGGGTAGTGTCCTATCCTTCTTATATATTAGCAAAGCGCTGGGGGCCTCTTCAATAGCAGAACTTGATAATCAATCGTAACAAAAATTTGTTCAACCACAACCACTCAATGATATTAATGATGCATGTTCACAACATATTAGAGGATTTTTTCTGTAATAAAATAAAAAAAACTAATTTCTAAAACAAATTAAACGCAATTATATACCATAATTCAATTTTTTTAGAGTTTTAAATTAGTTCGTTCATCACAACAATAAAGTAGTTCAACTTTAACATTTTGTTTGAATGTAGTAAGAAAGAAAATGGAAAAAAAATAGAGTTTTTTTGTGTGTTATTTAGATGAATAAAAAATAGAAAGAATTTTTTTTTTTTGATGGAAAGAAAAATAAGAAGAAAAAAATCATAATAATATAAAATTATATTAATACCCTTAACATAAAATAAAATATAAATATTTTTATTTAGGTGACATCTCTGGTGGACATAGAAAAATCAGTGGCTAAGGTGGCTAAGGAAAAAAAAATCCAATCTGATTGCAACATGTGGCAGGACATAGAATAAAAGACCAAAGAATTTGAACCCATTTTACCATGGTAAATTGGCTAATAAAAGTACAATAAAAGATTAAAGATTTGAACCAATAAACAAAATTTTTTTTTGTTGTACAAAAAAAAAAATAAATAAAAGAAAGAAAAACAACTAACACGAAGAGAACAGAAGAAGGAAGTTAGGCTGTGTCGTCGTTTAGCAGAATTTGTCGGAGACGAGCGGTGGACTCCGACCACACTTTTTCTTCACACTGAGCTCCATGCTTTGTCAGGAATTCGCAGCCCGATTAACTTTTCTAGAGACCAATACAAAGTGCACATCCCAGATCCCACCTTACTTAAGCTCATTGCAGCACCATCATTTTAACATAAACCTCTGAATCAGTTTCTATTTGCCGACTCCAACTTCTCCAACTCTGAATCAGCACAAGGACCTTTGCTGAGTCCACCTCGCAAACCACTATTGGGCTCCCCATTTGCCGGTCATTGGAAGTCCCTTCGTTGTATCATCTGGCGAGAACTTGATTACAAACTTTGTTTCACGGAGGAGTAGATAGGGGAGGTCGTTTGCGGCGTTAAAGGTGTGCGCTCATGGAGGCAAAAGTGGAGTTGATCGTCGCCGGCGACATGTTGCGAGATCCAATCGAAGGCTCACGTCGGAAAAAAAAAATCATTTTCCAAGTGTAAAATTACAAAAATACCTTCGTACAGTAAATTCATATAAGTTACCGCAATTACCTCTAATTATCTCTTCTTTAGTGAGACAGTCATGTCGTTATGCTCAACCCACCTATACCACGTGTTACTACACCAGTTGCGGGTCAAAATATAGCCACCATTATCCAAGCTACTAGAGAACTCACTTTTTATTTATTCATGTTTTATTACATTTTATAAACATTATAAAATATTATAATTTATATATTTGATTTAAACTATTTATCTAATACATATAATATTTAAATATGAATCTATATTATAATACTATATTAAAACTAAATTTATATTAATAATTGTTAATAATAATATAAGTAAGAGTAGTATTGAAAATACAAAAAATATAGCATTTTTTTTTGTTTTCTTGCTTGTAATGAAAAAAAAATTTTAGTGGGTCCCACTAAAAAAATTTTCTTTTCTTTCTATTTTTTTTGCTAACCAAATAAAAGAAAATATCATTTTTCATTCATCTTCTTTTTATCTGTTTTCTTTCTATTCATTTTCTCTCCAACCAAATATAGTGTAAATAAATTCGTCTATTACAACGTCAAACTTGAAAATTTTTTATGAAGTTCGTCTAGGTCAACAACAAACTTTTCGCATGCTCTAAATTCGCCAAATCCATCAACGAAATTCACTAAGTTCGTCCAATTATATAAAGCGATCCGACTAAATTCAGTCGCACTTCAATTTGTTCTTACTGCCTCTAATCTCCTCTTCTTCCATTTCACCCTTCACTTACTCTTCAACTTGTAAGTTTTCTTTTTTCTCTTTTTTTTTTCTTTTTAAGTTCTTTTTTTAAATTTTGTTTTGATATAATATTATTATATTTAAAAATTTAGAATAGATATTATATAGAAATAATTTTTAAATATTATAAAATTAACTATTTAGATAATAAATGAATAGATAATGATTATAAAATGTATGGATAAAATATTAATTTGATTTCCAATATTCGGACCAAATCTTAATTTGATACTTAACATTTCAAACATTCTAGTTCAATAAAAAAAAATTTCAAATGCAGTCAATATTGTATAGCTATTAAATTTGATTCAAATAATTAACGAAAAAACTTATACATTAGTGATCATTGGTGAATCAAATTTACTTATATATTGAAATCGAACGTAATATTGGCTCTTAAATATACTAATTATTTGTGTTAAATTTAACTGTGGGACAATATTTTAAAACTTTTTAGAACCGAAATAAGACGTTTGAAACGTTAAAAACTAAAGTAGAATTTGACCCAAACGTTGAGGATCAAAATAGTGTTTTACCTAAAGTGTATTTAGTTTAGATAATATTATATGTAATTTAGATTATTTTATATTGGATAATACCAGATATATTGTAGATTTAATATTTGATTTAAAATTTTTATGTAGAATTAATATGTTCTAATTATTTTATTTTTATAGGTTATGTTTAATATGTTATAATAATCTTATCCTATTATTGATATTAATTTTTAATTTTTTTTAGTTTGATAGAACAAAATTTGTTAAGTTACGAGGATATTTTTTATAGATTAGATCAGGTTGACTATATTACTGGTAGACTTGGGTAATCAATATAATATCTAAATTATGTCGAGTATAAAATTTGTATTATTTGGAGATTCAATTTTATATAAGTTTGTTATTTTTTTATTAGGATACCAGGGTCTTATGAATAGAGTTGGGTATACGGATCATGATCCATGGGTCAACTCGTTTAATCTGCAATTCGCACAACTTAAATCATCCATTTTTTTATTCGTAATTTTAATGAATCTTTCAATTCGCACCATTTAACTCATGGGTTAAATGGGTTGAACCTACGTACGATTTAGCGGGCCAACCCATTATCCCGCTTTAAGTATATATAATATGAACAAAAATGTATTTATATGGGTTAAAAGCTGACAACCCATCTAAAACATATTTTTCTCACCTTAGTATTTATTTTTTAATTCTTTATTAGACCTAAAATTGATATCAATTTATTGTTGTGTAAGATTTGTGTCTTATTCTATGGCCTATTCTTCAGTCATAACTCATGAATTTGATAATAGCAACGCTGAGAGAGATTTGCGGTTTGGGCTGGCCCGTGAAACCATGGACCAACGCAATGCGAACACAGCATTTCTCAAAGTAGCCCATATATATTACGAGCTAGCCTGGCTCAATTCGTTAATATTTAGTCCGTTGTGGTCTGAGCTAAATGAACCGGACTGGCCTGTACACTCACCTTTACTTACGAACGAGACAGAATTTATTGGCGAGCCCAACAAGGATGTCATAACACACCTTAGACATGCTGGATTTGAGCACGTGTTCTATATGATTGAGTGAGACCATGACTAGGTATTAGTATCCGCTTTGATCAAGAGAAAGCACTCTGAATTACATACTTTTCTCCTGCTCTATGAGGAGATGACCATTATCCTACAAAACATGGCCTATCACCTGAGACTTAATATTGATGGAGATCTTGTGAATAGTTGCATAGGTGGATGAGAACATTTTTATGAGGGATGTTCTGTGAAGGACTTATATCAGCAGTTGCTCGGAGCTGTATCCTGGTTCAATCACAAATAGACACAGAACAAGTGGATTGTCAACTTATCATGGTTAAGAGGTACTGTATGTTAGGATTTGGAGGCAAGGATGACGAAGGAGTGATTGATGCAGTACACCCAAGACTACATTATGCAGATCATAAGGGGCATATTATTTTCGAACACGTTTGACTCTCGCATTCAAATGAGATGGTTGCCTTTTTGGAGGATTTGGATCGTTGTGGTCAGTTGTCTTGGAATTTAACTGTGTTGGCATAGTTGAGCCTAGACCTTTACCTTCATTGAGTAATATTGGATAATTCTGATGTTTAGAGCTTAGCGCTGCTACTAACTCCTCAACAGTGCAAGTTGATATGGAACGATCGAACTGGTAAGAATTCGTGGTGTTCATGTGCTTCGAGTTGAACTCAATTGCCATTGTTAGTGTCTGTGAAGATTCAATACCCACTTGAAGCTGTGCTTGAGCCTCTGTGCCTTCCTCACAAAAAGCTCACCCAATCGGATGTAAGTTGACTTGACAAGCGCGGTTATTGGCAGATTGCGAGTAGCTTTCATGGCAGTGTTAATGCACACATATATATTTGTGGTCAAGTTCCCAAACTTACGACTCTTATTAACATACTGTGTTCATTATGAACGTGGCATTTCCTTTAGCCAGTTCGTGATTCTGATGTTCTCCTCCTTCGATCTACCAAAGTAGTGAACAAACTCCCTACGTGATTTCAAAGATGCTATGTTGATGTGTACCTTCTTCAAGGCCTTGTATTGTTCTTGAAATGCGTCATGAAATTGGCCGCAATATGTCTTATACAAAAGGCTTGGAAGGCATGCATTGATTTTCAACCACTTCCATCAGCATTTAGCGCAACAATAATCGACTTGTGCCTATCAGAAATCACCAAGAAGCCTGACTAAGGTGTGACTTGCTGCCTGAGGTAAGATAGAAAAAATGATTAAGCCTCCTTCATCTCTTTATCAACCACAACAAATGCAATAGGCAGTATGTTTGAATTGCTATCTTGGACGATTGCCATAAGCAGGATATCTCTGTATTTACCATACAAGTGAGTGCCATCAATAGAGATAAATGATTTGCAATGCTTGAAAGCCTTTACATAGAGAGAAAATGTCAAGAACACCCGATGGAACATAGCATTATCATTATTATCATGCCAAGGCTGTGTTATAAATTGCACTCAAATACCTTAATCACCATAGTTGTTAGAACATATCAACATTTAATTTAGCATATGTAACTAAAGACAATGTAATGAATTTTATCAGGTAAGTACATCTACATTGCAAATAACTACTTAGGAAGTTCGTTGTATGATTCCTCTCAATTTTCATATATCCTAGCGACAACTATCTGCTTTGCAAGCCCAAATTTTCTGTATGATACTTTGTAACTAAAGTGATTCTCAACAGATCCTTGTAGAACTCTTATGCTAATGGTTGGATTGGCTTTGACCATTGTGAATATGTGTTCAACTATCACTTTCGAGTCCAACCTTCTATGGTCTTGGCCTATTAATATTTGTATGCAATAAAAAGGGTCATTGTATCTCGTCATCTCCCATTTTTTTTGTGCTTTCGGCGATAAGAAATATGTATGCTTCATTGACAACCCGTCCCAAACTTAGTGCACTATACAACATACTTCAAGTGATCACTCTCTAATATTTTATAATTCACGGCCCTGCCGATGCTATACATCTTAACTACGAAACAATTTTTTAATTCTCAAATTGTTACTCAATCTCAAATTCATTGATCAGATTATTCTCGAGGCCTCCTTAATCAAAAGAACAATCTTGATTTATTTCCTCGAGATTCAATGTGAAAGTGAGAGGGATGATCGTACGGTTGAGAAATAGCAGGTTGTGTCAGCGCAAATTGTGAGTTTATGAAATAGTTTATCTCTTCCTCCTCCTCATTAGGTATTATCCACGGGTTCAGCCTCTACCTCCTCATCATCAGATATAGGGTTAACTTGACAAGAATCCGTTATTGGGTCTCTAATTGTAGAACCCTCATGACTTTTAAAATCTGCTTGCAACATCATATCATTAGAATTCTCAGGATTTGACACCCCTCTTGCCTACCGTCAGGTGGTATGTTTAGATCAACTATCAATATTCTAATATTTGTTCTAATTATCCCACTTGAGAAGGTATCATCACCAACATCTAAAGAAGTCCCTCCACACAGGTTGACCAGAAAAATAAATAACTCCAACAAATAGATATTTGAAAAATGATTGTGCCAACTCTTGATTAGAGGTATATCTTCGTCATCACATAACTGATACCTATGTCAAAATGTGTCATCTACGAAAAATAAAATAACAAAAATAATTAACTACATGCTATGAATAATAAGATAATACCTTTAGCAAATAAAAGTGACGTCTACCTCCATCAGGTATTTATAATACATTTTTTTCACTCTCTTTGTGTGTTGTTGAGCAATGGCGTACACTATAAAATTCTTCAACGTCATTAGACATCTCACTTCAAATGGTATGTATACAAAAGTCAGTTGAACAGAACTAAGTACAACAAATCTATTTTAAAAAATCAAAATAAAAGAAAGAATAAAATAACAATGGTATTTCAGACATTTTAAAGAATAAGAATAAGAAAAAAGAGTATAATAAGAGGTGAATATAGTTTTGAGTGACTAAAATTTTGTATTTTTTGGTATTTATAGATTGCATATTTTACTGTTACGAAAAAAAAAGTTCGTCAAAGAGATAGGCGAATCTTTTGTTTCATGAAGTTCGCTATTAACCAAGACGAACTTCATTAAAATTTTTCAAGTTCTTTGTTGTAATGGATAAATTTATTTAAATTTTTTCTAAAAAAAAAAGATCATTATATATAATATTCATTTAATTTGTTTTAGAAATTATTTTTTTTAATTTAATTACAGAAAAAATCCATATATTAGAATTTACAAGTACCCAAATGAAATTATATTATTATTACAGTGACTTTTGTTAATTAATATCAGAATAAATTATGGTCATCTATTTATGTTAATGGTATTAAACATATCATCACATCTTACTATTTTATCATATCTGCACAGTGTATACAGATTTTTTATATTTACAAAATTTTTATATTTACAGAATTTGCATATATATTATATTATTATGAGAATCGGATCGAATCGATTAATTCAATTTAGTTAACTAAAAACAGACTACTAAACCACTCTAGTTTAGGACAAAAATCTAATTGTGAATGAACAGATCAAAAATTAATAAATAGTTCATTTTTAATGATTAATAATTAATTTAAAATAATAAAATATAAAATTCTTTTAAATATATAAATATATTATTTTATTATATACGACCTTACCTAAATTAAATTTCAATTGAATATTTAATTTTTTAGTTCAACCAATTTAATAATTGGTTCAATTTTCATAATAAAAAATTTTCATAATCTTGTGTTATATATAGTCTAAATTTTGATAGGAGATTAGTTTTTTTTTATCTTATAAAATAAAAAATGATATAATATCACGTGAACTAATTAAAGAGAGATTAATGTAACCATGATATTATGAAGTTGTTATCTATATCCAGCAATAAATCAACTATTCTTAGATGAAAATGTTTGTTTTAGAGAACTTAACTTTTATTTTTATGGCTTTTATTAACAATCTTAGAGTGGCCTCAATAATCCATTTAATATGTGAATACGAAATACTGTTTAGATGTGAAGTGTTTTAGAGATATCTCACATTGATTTAGAGAATAAATTAATTAAAAATATTAAATGAACAATATTTTTTTATATTTGTCTTATATTTAAATTACCATTAGTCAATTTTTTTTTTACTAAAATTATTAATCGCCTAATATTTTTATATATAACTAATATAAAAATTTATATACTTGTGGTTTAAAATTGAGTCAAGACGTTTGATGACCCCTATTATAGTTATTCATTTAATTTATTGATAGAAATATATATTCCATATTTTACCTAATAATAATACTTACAAAATTCACACATATCATATTACACAGACAAAATAGGCTACTTATTGGTTTATTTGACCAACGTAGCAAATCATTTGGTTGTAGTTTGGAAAATTGGATTGATTAATCAATCTACATAAAACAATTGTTTTTATTTTTATTTTTTTAGTTTGGGTACATATACAAATGTATTTGTTTATTTCGGTTAACATATATTTCCTTAATTTTTAAGAATTTATAAATAACTTTTGTAGTGTCAATCTATTATATATAATATAGTATTAGTTGAAAATAATATACCAATGATTTTATCGGCCATTTTCATTATCATAAGGTGTCAGTATATATAGAATTAAAATAAAATAATGTCATATTCGACTAAATTCTCATAGTGGTCCTCCAGATTCAGTCCGTGTACTAATTTAGTCTCTAAAATTTTAATTGCACTATTTATATCCTCCAGATTGCGATCTGGGCATCATAATGGTCCTTCGGTGAATTTCTGGCGTGGCTCAGCGACGGCCATGCTTATGTGACACAGCCACTGCCACGTTGAACATTTGAAACGACATCGTTTCATGGGGCAAACGTTTGAAAGCCTAAATGTCGCCATTTTGATCACAGTAAGAATAGTTATTTGGGTAAAGGGTTTGGCATTCGTTACGTCTTCTCCATATTTTCTCACCTCTCTCAACGCTTGGTCTCCTCCTCCATAATCTGAACAGTGGCGACAGGCAAGGGCACTGCTGCCTGCTCCCTGGTTTCTTAATATTGCTGTACTGAACTTGGGGGAAGGTTCGTGGTTCACCATTGAAGCAACGACTGAGGAACCGTTTAATCTAGCTTCAAGGTACAAATTTTATTTTATTTTTTTTTTTATTTTTGGATCATTTTTCATTCCTAATATGGCCGATTGTTAAAGTTACTTGAACATGATGCATCTAGTTTGTGTTAGAATCCATATGTTGTTAGGGTTTTAGTCTTTTCCTTCTTCAAACCAGTAATGGATGCTCTGTTTCTTTTTAGTAGAACAGGGTGTAATCTCTGATGGTGTGTAATGTGCGTGTTTTTTGTTGTTCTTGTGTTGCATGCGTGTTAATTTTTTTTTCCTCTGTTATGTTGCAGATGGACGCCGAAGTGTTAGACATAATGTTTCATCATGGGAAAAATTTTGAGAGGGGTAAGGATGGGAGATGGATATACACACCTGACAATAAGCACTGTTTTGGTGATCTGGATGTGGACAGGTTGGATGTATTCTACCTGAGAAATTACTTCAAAGAGCTAGGCTATGAGACGATGAAGGAGGTTTGGTGGCAGGTCCCAGGGATGAGCCTAGAAGTAGGTTTGAGGCGTTTAGACTCTAATAACGAGTTGAGAGAGATGTGTTGTCATGGTGGAAAGAACAATGGAGTAGTGGAAGTCTACATTAAACATGGTATTTCAGAACCTGAAATAGTACAAGGACAGGATGTTGTTGTGCATGTTGATGACCAGGTGAGGGATCTTGGAGAGCAAGCCAAATCGAATTCCAGGATGAGTTTAAGCATGGTAACATACAAGTCCCAAGCTAAAGAGGCATTACCGAAGAAGACGAATGTAAATTGTAACATGGAGTCCCAGCCTAAGCCTAAGTCAAAGCCTAAGCCTAAGACAGTTCCCAAACCCAAACCCATGCCCAGACAGAACAATGTAACTAGGACTAGGAGATACTGTCTAAGGTCTTTAGGGAAACGTTTTTCAAAAGCAAAGGGAAATGCTGGTGACCATGTTGTTTTATCCTCTGAGTCAGACTCTCATGACAGCTACGAAAGTGCTAAGGACGAGGCGTATAAGCGACTAGAGCCAGATGATAGCTCGGATGAATCGGGCATTGGATATATTGTTCCTTCACACAAGAAGAAAGTCAACAAACCCAATCCAAAGAAGAAGGTCCAGGCAGAGAGTGGAAAGGAAAAAGGAAAGGCCAAGGTCTATGTTAATGATGATGAATTTGTGGAAGACGTTTCTGATGAAGATGTGGACATCGAATTTATGGGGAGAGGGAGAAAGGGGGATAACCATGACGCTTTTGATCCGGGGTTAGAATCGGATGGTGCCAATTCGTGGCACTCTTTGGAGATGAAAACACCACCTAACTCAGAGGATGAGCTGGTTGGAGAAGAAAGTTCGGAGGAGGTATTTTCGGTGTTTAGATAGGATGCTAGGTTCGGGGAACTGCATTTAGAAGTCGGGATGAAGTTCAATACTAAGTGGGAATTCAAGGAGGCAGTGAGGGAGTTCACTATACAAGAAGGGAGACGGATGAGGTTCAGGAAGAACGACAGGAAAAGGGTAAGGACAGTATGTAAGGTGAAGGATTGCAAGTGGGTTGTGTACGCATCAAGGGACCACGAAGACAGTTGCTGGCAAGTGAAGACATTCTTCAATAATCACACCTGTCCACGAGAGGATAGGAACAGGGCAGCAAATAGAAATTGGGTTGCAGGTAAGCTAGTCAAAAAACTAAGGAAAAATCCCAATTTCAGGAACTGTGAGGCTACAACATATTTCAAGACGAAATACGACTTGTCGCTCAATAGGAACTCTATATCACAGGCACTGTGTGATGCTAGGAATATAGTCTATGGGGATGCGAAGGAGCAATATGTCATGCTTAGGGACTATGGTGAAACACTGTTGAAAACCAACCCAGGATCCACTGTTCAGATTTGCACAAAGTCACAGCCTAATGGTGAGGTCATATTTGAGAGGATGTATGTCTGCTTGAGTGGGTGCAAGTCAGGTTTCAGGGCTGGCTGTCGTCCGTTAATTGTACTTGATGGGACTTTTCTAAAAACTATTTTCGGGGGACAAATTCTATCGGCTGTTGGACAAGATGCTAATCATCATATATACGTTATTGCCTGAGTAGTTGTGGAGGTGGAGAACTTTGAGAATTGGAAGTGGTTTCTAGAGTTGTTGCATGAAGACCTTGGAAGTTACAAGACTCATGGGTGGAACTTCATCTCTGATATGCAAAAGGTAATCTCCTAGTATAACCTTAATCTCACATAAGTTGTAATGTATAAAACTGTGTTAACTTGGTTTAGTACATAAAGTGTAGTAAACTTCTGTGAGTGATGATACGTCTGTTATTATTGTTTGATTAGTTACTATACTTGTGTGGTATGCTGTTTGTTATAACTTAGATAGGTACTAAATGGTGCAAATCAGGGATTATAATGATGAACGATTATAAATGATAGGGACTATTATGGTGAACGATGAGGAAAGTTAGGGACTGTTATGGTGATCAATGAAGAAAGTTAGGGACTGTTATGGTGAACTATTATCACTCGTAGGCACTGTTATAGTAACATGTTGTTTGCTGTCTTCAGGGATTACTGCCTACCATGAAAGCGGTGATGCCTGATGTGGTGGACTTAGGTAAAAGATTATGTACCTGCCAGTTCTGGATGTTAACAGGTTGTTTTTTTCCATCCACTTACCTTTTCTCATTGACTTTTACACTTGTCTTATAAATGATTTTGTTTTAACCTAAGCTAGTTGTAAATTGGACTTGTAGGGATTCCATGCGTTCATGCTTGTGCTGCACTGGCCAGAGTGAACAAGCGCCCGGAGGATTTCTACCACAAGTTCATAACCATGGAGTCTTACAAGGAAACATACAAGTACCACACCAATCCTATACCTGGCCAAGCCTTCTGGGAACAAAGTCAGTATAACAGGCCATTGGCACCACCAATCAAGAGGAAGCCAGGGAACCTTCAAACAAAGAGGAGGAAGGACTCCGATGAAGGCACAAGTTCTAGCAAGAAATCTAAGCCAGGTACAGCCATGAAAAGACAGCTTCGGCCTTTCACCTGCAAGTACTG
This sequence comes from Arachis hypogaea, assembly GCF_003086295.3. Classification (NCBI taxonomy): domain Eukaryota; kingdom Viridiplantae; phylum Streptophyta; class Magnoliopsida; order Fabales; family Fabaceae; genus Arachis; species Arachis hypogaea. The sequence goes on from NC_092047.1 coordinate 18,858,453, forward strand.
ATTGCAAAAAGGTCACACCAAGAGAGGATGTGAAAAGAAAAGAGCAGCTGATGCTGATCAAGCTGCAGCTGATGCTGCGGCTGTTGCAAAGGTTGCAGAGGCTGCTAAAGACCCTAAAAATGCAACTGCCCAAGCAACTGCAACTACCCAGGCCAATGCTACTGACACTGCAACTGCTACTAGTACAGCTACGGCTACTGCTAATATTACAATCAATTCTGCTCCTATTGGTCAAGCTTCAGAGATTGATCTGTCACAGCCAATTTATTCTGAACCAGAAGATTCTTAAAAGATACAATAGTAATTCTATAATAAACCTTTTTAATTCATGGGCTAATAACTCTGAAAAAGGTTTAGTGGGTGACAAACTTTGGTTTTTATTTGTGGTTTGAAATTTGTGTAGTTCACTGAAGTAAGAGGGGAACCAGCCATAAGACCTGCCAAACTGCCTGCTAGAAGAAGGTCACCACCGACAACCTCTTCTACAGCACTGGACCCAATGAAGGGTGCGAGTTCTGCCACTGCCTCACGATTCACAAATTTTCTGAAGTTTGTGCCGACCCCTGGATTTAAGCATCCCCGGAAGAAGTGAACTTTCATATTAGGACATTAGACTTGTCAAGTGTTTGTTTTTTGTTAAAAGAAATAGTGACTGTGCGCACTCTAAACAATGGTTCATTTTGTTGATTACTAATCAAGTATGTCATGCTACTTGTTCAATTACTTATGGCTGTAATGTGTTAAAACTATGAATGGTTTGCCATATTTTGGTATAGATCAATTAATACTATCCATGGTTTGAATCAATCTTTCTGTTACTTATTTACATGTATTTTTACTTCATCCAACAGGATATTATATTATAGTAAACTAAGATCAGTTACATAAACCTTGTGATGTTACCACATAACACTTTCATTCATTACTTTGGGAACTACATTACATTGACATGTTCTCAACCCTTTAATAGCACCATTCCTACAAAAACAACAACTACTAAGAACCCAAACCCAAGAACATGAGTAATGAATTTCAGATTCCTAATGTCTGCCTCCATCTTCCCCATTCGCCATGCAAAGTTCATCTTCCTGTCACCATCATCATCTTCTGAAATAGCTCTTTCAGGCAACTCCTCTTGCACACAATTAGCCCAGACGAATAACCCACACCATGTTTTCCCACTTGTCTGCAAACAACCAAAAAAATCAACCAAAAAAAATTCAATCAGCTACAAATCATTTACCTTTACTCACATTATAGTTGGGGCAACCAAAGAAAGGGCTTGTTAGGATGCTTCTCCGTCCCTGACCACCTTAGCACCGAGCGACAACCACAGCCGCACCAGTCCAGAATCCGCCCATGCTTGCTTCGCGTTGTGCTTCTCCCTCTCCAGTTCTCCATCGACGATGATCAGTTCGAACTTCTTGCAACATGGCTCCCAGTTCCTCTCATGGGGGACAGCTATTGGTGTACACAACAGATGCAGAAGGAGACATTGATAGAGAAAACCACATTGAGGGGAGGCCAACGAAGTTTTAGGGTTTAAACATAAAGACAGGGACTACATTGGGAAATTTTACAACACAATCCACGTCATCTGTACACTCTGACGTCCAACGTGGCAGTGGCTGTGCCACATAAGCATGACCGTCGCTGAGTCACGCCAGAAATTTACCGAAGGATCATTATGGTGCCCGGATCGCAATCTGGAGGACATAAATAGTGCAATTAGAATCTCAGGGGCTAAATCGGTGCACGGACTGAATCTGGGGGACCATTATGGGGATTTAGTCGTCATATTCCTACTAAATCCTACTATACATTGAAAGAAACACGAACGCATTACTAATACATATATTTTTTTTTTCGTATCGCGACGATTTTATGAGCACAAACAATTATTAAGAAAAAGCTGTACACACAAAAAATACGATTTTTTGTTTCTTCCTAAAGGATTTTGTTGTTAGATCGGGTTTGGCAAGAATTGATTTAGTACTTTATGTTATGATGATAATCATAATAAATTACTTTTTATTATAACTAACTGTTACGAGTATTACAAGAATTAATTAAAGATGATATCAAATTAAATTAAGAAAGAATTTGCACTATCAAAATAATAAATAATATACTTTAAAATTAGATCATATTCATAAAGAGCTGTTGCATTTGAATTTGAGGAATAAAGCAAAAGAGATCTTCTCTTTGATACCAATAGCTATAAGTATAATAGATGGAATGACTAATTTTGTGAAAAAAAAATTATATCAACCTTGAAAAGAGTATATCAATTTCTATATAAAAATAAAGATAAAAAAAGACAATTATTGATCTGATTTGATACACAAACTTATTTCTTTGTCATATTGAATGTGATTTTGTTTTCTTGTGTCTAGAATTAAAGATCAATTTAAAAGATAAAAAAGGCAAAGAGAATTCATACAAAGCCAAAATTTAATCATTGTTTGAGTGTTTGTATTTGAAAGTGTGCTTGTTAGAGTATATTTGGTTCTTTTTAACTAAGTTGGGTTAACACCTAAGTGATTTACTAAGTTTGGAATAGTTTAGGTGGTTTACAAAAGTATGAGTCTCTTAAAATTGGTGTTTGTAATCAATTTTAATTATAATAAAAATTCTACTATTGTTATGGTGGAGACTGGATATACGTCACATTGCATTTTGTAGCCAAACTAAGATATATTGTGGTGTTACTCTTCTTCTTTCTCAAAATCTGCAACCTGTAATTTCGTTTTGTTTTCCTACCGCAGGATGAGACCAAAACGAAAATAATCTCGTGTTTATCAGTTTTGCTGCATAATCTGAAAAAGTGTTTATCACATGTGTTTCCTTGATTCAACCTCCTTCTCAACTCAAAAACCTTCAATTGGTATCAGAGTTTAGACTTAAGGGGCAAGTTTCACAGCTTGGATTTAACGATCCATGACAAACAATATTGTTGCGTTCACTCTAACGGAAGGACAATCCAACAATAGGCCGTCATTCTTTAATGGTACTAACTATGTCTATTGAAAAGAAAGGATGAGAATCTTCGATTACAACATCTAAAAAATCACTCTCAATGGACTAAACATTCCTACCAAACTCAATGAGGAAGAAAATTCTGTTCCAAAAGAGGATAGTGAATGGAACAACGAAGACAAAAAAAATTGAGTTAAGTGCCAAAGCTATCAATTTGATGCATTGTGCAATTAGTTTTGAGAAATTTAGAAAAGTCTCAAGGTGCAAAACCGCAAAGGAGATATGAGAGAAGCTGTTGCCCACTCATGAAAGAACTGAACAAGTTCGAGAAACTCGTATTAACAAGCTTATGAAAGAGTACGAAATGTTTCTCATGAAGGCATAAATGAGATATTTGAAAGATTCTTCGTAAATCATCAATAATCTTGATGCTATGGGAAAGAAACACACTAGAAAAAAGCTCGTGAGAAAGATCCTAAAAAGCCTTACTAAAGAATGGGAAAGCAAGAGCATTGCTATCGCTGAAGGGAACTGTTCGGTAGGTCGGGTATCAGACGGTTCGGGTTGATATCCTGGTTGGAGAGGGGGAGATCTCGCCTGGTCGTACGTCACCGGGTTGGGGTAGGCGACGTCCCGAGCACTTCGCGTGAGGAGGGGGTGTCACCTGCAAAGACACTCCGACGCTCTAGTCAGTGATATGTGCAGGCGAAAAAGGGGTATGTGGAATGTAACGTACCTTGGGGGAAAGGCAGGACCTTCCCCATATATACCATGTCAGAGGTGGGCCCATCAAGGACAGGCCCACCTTCCTTGATGCCTCCTTCTCACAGCTGAAGCGTAGCTGGCAGGGACACGTGTCCGGATCGGCGACTGAGCGTCTCGCTCCCGACCGTCCGGGTCGGGTGGTGCTCGGGTCGGACCGATCCGCTAGTGGTTTGGGCCAGGCCGTAACAGGAACAATCTAAAAAAATTTTCTACGACGAGATGAAAGGAAACTGTTGGCTTATGAAACAACTCGTCATGAACCAAAGAAAAAGGATCTTGTACTAAAATCCAAGATCTCTTCCAAAGATGAAGAATCAGAAAATGATCTCTCTGATGATGAGCTTATTTTCTTCGCTAGAAGGCTTAAAAAGAATGATGAGACAAAGTGGAAAAGAATCTTTTTCAAGGGACTTTAAAAGAGACCAAAACAAGATTATCTATCACCACTGTAGAGAATCTGACCATTATAGATTAGACTGTTCACAAAAGAAGAAGGAGGACAGCAACAAAAGAGAGAAGAAGAAAGTTCTTATGACATTATGGGAGGATATCGAAAATGATGCCAAGGAAGAAGACTATAATCATGTAGCCTAATTTTGTCTTATGACTGATCAAACTAATTATGATGAGGTAAATTATACTAAATTTTCAGTTGATCAATTATATTTTATTATTAATGATTTAAATAAAAATTCTGCAAAGCTTTTCGAAAAATATAGTAATATAAAAATAAAAATAAAGTATTGAAATTAGAGAATGCGAAACTCAAAGAACAATTAAGTAAAGTCGAATCCTCTAGTATTTTGAAACAAGAAAATGAGTTTTTAGAAACTGAGATAGAGGATTTAAAAATGAGAAATTTTGCTACTGCATCAAATGAGTTCTGGCTGAAAATGAGAAATTGCAAGAGAAGATAAAAAACCTAAATATTGATTTAGTAAAATTTGTTTAAGATTCTGAAAATTTAGACAAAATTATTGCTAATTAAAAACCTTTTTTTATAAAATCTGGTATTGGTTTTGTGGAAAAAAGAAAATCAATTTAAAAAAATAATTTTGAAATCTCTTCGTCCAAAACCAAAAGGACTAAATTAATTTTTCATTAAAAAATAAAATGACTCTTATATCAAAAACAAGAATCTTTCTCTTAATTTTAAAATTCCAACAAGAAGCAACACTTGTTCCAATTATCATAGAGCTGGACTTTCTTCTCTTCAATCTTTATTTACAAAAAAAAGTTGATAATCATGTTTATAATATTATTTGTGATTATAATGTTTTGGACAACAAAAAAGAATTAGCATCAAATGATCCAAACTAGTTTGGATACATAAAACTTCTTAAAAGTATTGTAGGTTTGCCTTACATGCATCTAAAAAGAAGCTGTTGGACAAGATGCTACAACTAAAGTGTAACCAATTTCTGCAGATGCTGCTGATATAATTTTTTTTTGAAATGACGAATTTTTTTGAGTTTTTATCTTTCTGATTGAGACGAAATTTTTTGGGTAGATAATGAACAAATTTTTTTGAATAATTATGTAATTTCTGTATTTATTCAAAAAACTTTTTCTTACTACATTAAAACAGATTTTAATCAAAGTATTTTTTACATTAATCATTTTATTTATTTTAAAAAATCTTTTTTAAAATTTCTTTTCAAATCTATTTCTAACATTTTTCTATTTATGGAGTTCTTATTCTTGCAAAATTTTTAATGCCTTTAGTATTCCATATGCCGTTTCACTGCTGCTGTTGTTTGAACCTCTCTTTATTTTCCTTCTTGATGATAAAATAGGAAAAAAGTAAAGATTAAATTATACGTGTTTCAAATATTCATGATATGAAGAGATCAAATATTATTTAAAAGTTATTAGTTTATTTTGATGTATTTTGATTTTTATTTATTTAGTTACTAGATTGGGCTTTATATTTATGGGCTCTAGGATTTTTTTTATTTTAACCTAATAAGATGTTATAAATATCTCCTTAGCTATTGTAGCCGTAGTATTGAGTGATTAGAGGTGTCAAAGCACTTTTTGATTTCGTGATTAAACCATGGTGTTAATAAGTAAGGTTGAGTGAGTCTCACTCTTGTTGCACATAAAATTGGATAGAAAGTTTAGGAGTCCCTTCTATTCAATTTCCAAACTATGATGTGAATAAGTTAGGTTGAGGAGTCCCTTTCTTGTTACATTAAGAAATTGGATAGAAAGTAGAATTATTCTCTTTGTATTCAATTTCAACTTATCCTTTTTGTTTCTATTTCAATTACAATTTATCTTTTCTATTCAATTTTAATTCTTGTCTTGTTTATCTTTTTATTTCGTATCATTTGGTATTAGAGCTCAGGTATTAAATTAATCCTTATTAATCTATGTCTGTTCTTCTTGTATTAAAAAAATAATAAAAAAGATTTCAGTGTCTCTTATGTCCTTCTTTTACGTTCTTATCTTTTTTGTTTGTATTTTATTATTATCTTGCCGTTCTTGTTGATTCTATATTTAAAAAAATAAAAAAGTATACAGTGCAAAAAAAATACAAAAAAAATATCTTTATCCCTTTTCGTATACTATTTTTCCAGCTATAAGATTCGAGAACGAATCTTTTTTGAAGAGGAGGAGAATGATACGTGTTTCAAATGCTCGTGATATGATGAGATTAAATATTATTAGTTTATTTTGATATATTTTAATTTTTATTTATTTAGTTACTAGATTGGTCTTCATATTTATGGGTTTTAGAATTTTTTCTTGTTTTAACCTAATAAGAAGTTATAAATATCTCCGTAGCTATTGTAGTCGTAGTATTAAGCGATTGAAGGTGCCAAATCACTTTTTGGTTTCGTGAATCGTGATGAAACTATGTTGTTGACAAGTAAGGTTGAGTGAGTCCTTCTATTGTTGTACGGGAAATTGGATAAAAGGTTGAATAATCCTTCGATTCAATTTCCAAACTATGATATGGACAAGTTAGATTGAGAAGTCCCTTTCTTGTTACATCAAGAAATTAGATACAAAGTAGAGTGATTCTCTTTGTATTCAATTTCAACCTATCATTTTTGTTTCTATTTCAATTATAATTTATCTTTTCTATTCAATTTCAATTCTTGTCTTATTTATCCTTTTATTTTTTAGCATTAAACTAACTATTATTTGGCATATGTATTTTATACCTTACTATCATATGTACCATCTCTTATCGGAGGATGCTCATAAAAAGAAAGAGCTTGCTGAAATTTAGAAAAATTTCTCTAGTCTCTCTCTCTTTAGTTTAAAAGTTTAATCATGTTTGTCATCAAAAGAAAAATGATTGAGTCAAGAATTAATTTGGTATCTTATGATAATAAACATAATTAACTATCCGTATTATAACTAACCATTATGATGAACATTATAGGAATCAATCAAAAATGATATCAAACTAAATTAAGAAAGAATCAGCACTATCAAGGCAACAAGTAATACGCTCCAAAATCTGATCATATTCATAAGGAGTTGCTGCATTCGAACTTGAGGAACAAAGAAGGAAAGATCTCCTTAATGCCAACAACTATAAGCATAATACGTGCAATGATTAATTTTGTAAAAAAGAAAATTATACCAACTTTGAAAAAGAGTATATCAATATCTACATAAGAAGAACGAAGACAAGAAAAAGGACATTTTTTGAAATAAAATCTGATTTGATACACAAGCTATTTCTTTGTCATATTGAGTGTATTTTTGTTCTCTCGTGTCTAGAATTAAGATTAATTTAAAATATAAAAAAGATAAAAGGAAGAGTTCATACAAAAGCCAAAATTCAATAATTGTTTGAGTGTTTGTGTTCAAAAGTGTGCTGGTTAGAGTATACTTGGTTTCTCTTAACTAGGTTGAATTAACACCTAGGTGATTTACTAAGTTTGTGATAGTTTAGGTGGTTTACAAGAGTGTGAATTTCTTGAAATTGATATTTATAATCAATCTTGATTATAATGAAAATTCTACCATCATTGTGGTGGAGACTGGATATAGGTCACATTGCACTTCAAGACCGAACCATGATATATCGTGGTGTTACTCTTCTTCTTTCCCAAAATCTGTAACCTGCAATTTCGTTTTATTCTCCTATCGCAAAATGAGACAAAAACAAAAAAAAAAATTATTTATCAATTTTGTTACATAATCTAAAAAAGTGTTTATCACTTATGTTTCTTTAATTCAACCTCCTTCTCAATTCACTTAAAAATTTTTAAGGTTCATTTACTAATTAAAAGTTTTTATTTTTTATTTTTTTAACAATAGTTGAATCGCATAAGTAATCAATAACTTAATCTAAATTTTTCAATAATCAAATCAGTTATCAAACATGTAGAAACTAGGTGGTTTGGGGGTGGGAGATGCTCTAATTAGGAATGTGTCGCTTCTGTTCAAGTGATGGTGGCGCTTTTCAAAGGAGGATTGCCCGCTTTGGAAGAAGGTTGTTTGCTCTTGTAATCAGTTGGACCCAACTGTAATGTTATCAAGCCAACCTCTGCCATCAAGAGGGGGTCGTGGAAAGATATTTGTCAGCTTAATATTAAGGAGTAACAGGCAAGAGATATGATGATCAGGGGTCTGTCCATGGAGGTTGAAAATGGCAGAAACATTCGTTTTTGAGAGGATACTTGGTTACAAGGTGGCTCTTTGAGAGATTGTTTTCCGAGACTCTTCTCTGTTTCAAATCAACAAGGATCTGTAACAGGGGACTGCGGATTTTGGGATGGGTTAGAGTGGGTATGGGACTTCCAATGGAGGAGAGAACTCTTCCAATGGGAGTTAGAGTTGCTCAACCAACTTCACGACCGGTTACGGGTTGTAAGGTTATCGGTTGATAGAGAGGATTCAATTGTATGGAAATTTGATAAAAATGGTGTTTTTTCTACTAATTCTTTTGTGCAGGTGCTACAGCAAGAGACTCTTTCAGCTGACATCACGAGTTACAACTTCACAAGTTCCATTTGGAGAGGCTTGGTTCCTCCAAGAGTTGAGCTATTTGCTTGGTTTGTGCTAGTAGGCAGCGTCAACACGATGGAGAGACTGAGTAGACTTGGCATTATTAATCATCATGATAATATGTGTGTGTTGTGTAAAAAGGACATAGAATTTGTACATCATTTATTTTTTGCTTGTGAGTTTACGTGGCAGGTGTGGTGTGCTTGGTTGACGTTCACTGATAGAGCATGGACCACCCCGGATACCATTAAAGAGTTCTTTGAGAGTTGGACTGGAGTAACAGGTGGGAAGTCTGAACAAAAGAAATGGCTGATAGGATTCTGTGCAATTATTTGGAACATCTGGTTGGAGCGGAATAGCAGAGTTTTCCAAAGAGTAGAAACAAGTGTTGAAGGAATAAAGATTCTGTCCTTCTTGAGTTACAAGGAATGGTGTGGAGTGGATCCGTTTGGTTGTTGATGGCAATGCCCGAGATGACAACGGATTACAACTTTCTTTATGTTTATGGTTTTTTTTGTTGTCCTTTATTCCTTTTGCTCCATCTTATTGTGTTGAACTACCTATGTTCAATTATATATATATATATAATTTTTTTAAAATAATAACTTTTTATATTTTATTTTTTATATTAGTTAATTATTAAAAAATTAGTCAATTATTTTAATTACCGATATTTTAATTGATTTTTCCAATTTATTGACAAACGATTTTTATTTTACATCGAATTGTACTGATAGCCGATTTTCAATTAATCTAGTAGAACTTCGGTCTGATTTTTAAAATTATGCTTAATTTCTTATTAGTTGTTATCTTGTAGGTAGTTTGAAGAATAAGATCGAATTTTAAAAATAATTTCCTATCACTCAGCTGCATTTCCATATTTCTTTAAAGAATTTATTATCTAAAACTTTTTCTACCAAACAGTCCAAAGATATGAGACAGCGTATCAAATAGCGCAGAAGTAGTTGAGATTTGGCACTATTTCCATTCTTGACAAATGAAAAGAGAAAAAAAGTGTAGAAGAAAAAATTGTTTAGTTCCAATATATGGTAATGGTATTCTAACCTATATATATATATTGAGATGATAATGGTTTGAAGGATAAAGAGTGTCCTAATCTAAATGCAAAATTATCACTAAGCACTCAATTTTTTTCTCTTTTTCATTAAAATAAAAAATGAATATTATCATTTTTAATATAATAAGATAAAAATTATAGTAATATAATTAATATGATATTTAATATAATATTTAAAGTTGTTTAATATGACTTAATTGATGTGTATTAATTTTGATATAATTAAGTGTTATGATTGAATGCCAAATAACATATTGAATACCATTAAATGATGTCAATGTTAAAATTATTTTTAATTATTAAGTAAAAATTTTGAAATTTATGATTATTACATGTCAATATCAATTCAAAATTATTTTCAATAATTGAGTAATAACTATCATATTAACTCACTATTATTAAAATTAACTCCATTAACTACATAAATCATATTGTTATTTTAACAAGTGTTTTGCTAACAAATTGTCAACGTTACTATTTTAAAAAAAGTTTTCTTTTATACATTTTCAATATTTAAAAACTTAAAAACTTAAAAACTTTCTAGGTTTCTAATATTTTTTTAAGTTTTTCTTTTACATTGAACACCTTAATAAAAGACACTTATAAACTAAAACTTTTTAATAAAAAACAAACTTATATATAGTACATATAATTATTTTATTTGTTGTCCATAATATTTTTTAAATCGACAGATTATTCGAATTCTTGACATTTATTTAAGCGAACGAATAGATTGATTACTCAACTAATACAAATTGATACATAATAACATTTAATTGTCCACATTTCACTAGCAGTTGACCAGTTATCAAATAGAACTTAGGATAGAACTTAAAAAAGTTACAAAAGTTAGGGATTTAAATTCAAAAAGCAAAATTGACTATTCATTTAATTTCAATTATCAAAAATAGACCTTACATCCATAATTATTTTCTTATGTTTTATTTTTATTTTTCCATTTTTTTAAGGAAAAAACGACAAATCTTTCTACAGTATCTAGCTATCTATGTATAACATTAAGGACCCACCTCATTAACCCTTTTAATTTTTTTTTTCATTATTCAATAATTTTTTCAAAAAAAAAAAATAAATAAATAAAATAAATCCCTTCTTGTTGGAGTTGTTGCTGTTGTTGGTCCCTCTTCCTTTCTCTCAGGCTTTCCACACAGCATTTGTTGGGAATGAAATGAATGAATGAATGAATGAAGACGAAGTTTGAAGGGAAAAAAATGCCCTTTTCATTGAACAGCCATTGATGAATCACATCATAGTCTTGGAAGCTTCTGTTCTTTCTCACATGGTTTGAAGTTTGATCAGGATCTGTGTGTTCTTCATTCCCCTTTTCCATTTTTGAGCTTCAGAACCATGCATATAGGTATGCATTTTGCAGTGATCCGAAAATTTCCTCTTTCTGTTCCAAAAATGGAATCTTTTTAATTTGTTTTTTCATTTTATGAGGATTTATTAGTACCCTTTTCCTGTGTTGTTGAGTTTTTAAGGGATCCAAGTACTTCTGTCATTTTCAACAAAAATATGAACTCTGTGTGGAAATGTTTGCTGAAAATGTCAAACAACAGTTTGTAGCTTTTGCTGTTAGTTAATTTGGTTTTAATGAAATGAATAATGAATGATTCATAGTTTCCATTTTGGTCGGTGGAATGTAAAATACTAAAATGAGGTGAAGTTGTCAAGAAGAGAGGGCAAATATGGAATGATTTTACTTACATGGTTCATTGAAGATGAAGAAATGCATTTGAGTTGAAAAGTTGAATTAGGTTCATCAGTTGGCTTTCTGCTTTCTTTCCAATTTCTATAATTTGCTTTTGGTTGATGTTGGTTTCATCAAAACATGTGTATGAATACTATGATGTCTGTTTTGAGCTTGAGATTCGGACATATGCTTATGTATTGGAATTATTAGCTAGTCATGATTTGTGTTTTTGGATGGTGAGAGACATGTGTTTTGTAGTTAGATTAGAATGTTATTCAGTATTGGAGTCTTTCATCCATTGGAATATGTTGTGGTCAATAAAAAAAGGCAACCTGCTGCACAAGCATCTCACGTTAACGGTCCGGGGATGTGCCTCACCCAAAGGGTGTGAAGCATATGATGCCTAACCTGATAATTACATCAGTGGCTGTTTTCACAGCTTGAATCCGTGATCTTGAGGTCACACAGAGACAACTCAACAGTTGCTCCCAGGCTCCCCTTCATGTTATAGGTCACCACATGGCGTCTTATATGATGAGGCAATTCCTTTCTTGTTTGTCTGACATTTTGTTGTATGATTTCACATAAGCAGGTCAAACAGATACAACTTCAGTGAAATGTCTAATCAACAGCATATCTCGATTCCTTCATCTGGTCTCTTGCCAAATCGTGAAGCCTGCGCCTTTTCAGAAGATCTGTCATAATATGGTCGGGGTGTTAAAGCGACTGAAGCCAGTGCTTGATGATGTAATGGACTACAAACTCCCATTTCACCAAAATATGTCTAAAGAGTGTGAAGAATTGGATGTGCGGATCAATGAAGCTAGAGACTTCATCGAAAAATGGGGTCCAAAGATGAGCAAGATTCTTAGTGTAAGTGAAGGGTTATATTCTTGTAGTCATAACTTATGTTCCGAACTAGCATATGATCTTATGCCTCTTGTTGTGAACTGCTAATTCCTCTTAACTGCTTGCTTCGGATTCTTCTGTTTTCAGGTTATTCAAAGCAGCACATTGTTGATTAAGTTGCAGAGCACATCACTTGACATATGTCACATGATAGTTAGATCCCTACAGTCACCTCCATCTGCTTCGGTTTTGGCTAATCTTCAGGTATGTTCAGTGTTTGATGTTACATCTTTGGATTTGTATTTGATAAGATTGTTTCTAGTTGATTTGCATACTCCTCCCAAACATAGTAGGATCTTATTTTCTCGAAAGAAATCGTGTATTTGGCTGGAATAGCCATTGTCTCTTTTTTCTATCATTATTTTTTGGTTCTTCCTGTCTTGTTGATTGATACAAGTACGAGCCTAATTTCGAGCAACCTTTTCAGAACTATATCCAGGAACTTCAGTGTCTCAAGAAGGAAACAGCAATGGTTTATATAGAAGAAGCACTAAGAAACCAGAGAGATAATGTTCAACCTTCCAACGAGCTTCTGAAGGAAATTGCCGAGTTACTAAAATTGACATCAAACGAGGAGCTCTTGAAAGAAAGTATCGTCGTGGAAAAGGAAAGGTTGAATGCTGAAGTCAATAAAATGAAAGGGGACTTGGATGAAATTAATGAAATTGTGAATCTTGTCCGCAATTTACGCGATTATGTAATGAGAACTGAGTCCCTTGAAGTCAAAACTGGTCTCTCAATCCCTCCATACTTCCGCTGCCCTTTATCATTGGAACTCATGATGGATCCTGTTATTGTGGCTTCGGGTCAAACATATGACAGGCAATCAATCCAAAAGTGGCTAGATAACGGGCTAAATGTTTGTCCCAAGACTCGTCAGAAGCTCAATCATATGAATCTTACTGCCAATTATACTGTCAAAGCTATGATTGCAAATTGGTGTCAGGAAAACAGTGTCAAGCTTTGTAGTAACTCGCTGCTCGATAAATCCTCTTGTATCACAACCCCTGCAGATCATTCATTGCCTCATGATTTAGCTAATAAATGTGGTTTCAAGTCTATGAATATTGATTCCATCTCAAGGTCATCTCTTCAAAATGGAAATGGAAATGAGAAACCAAATGGTGATAATTTTGTCAGATCAAGTGAAGAGTATAATGGATGCCGGAGCGGAACAGTGGAAAGATGTGATCAGCAATCATCCGATGTTCACAGCAGAAGTGAATCATCATTTTCAAGTTCAATATCTAGTACTGATTGCATACTTCCAGTTTCAGGACAGGCGTCCGGAATATCCGATAAGCCGCAAAATGTTGACAGTGTTGTTGGGAACAAACAAAGTCCTGCATCGAGAATCCAAGGGACGAGAAATGGTAATATTGTTATGAACAATAATAACATTAATACTAGTGCTAAGCAAAATGATTCAAGAGTTGATTCACATCCTATATTGAACTCGGGGGCCGGTGAAGTGGCCACTTCATCTCATGTTAATAAGTTGATCGAAGAACTTCGCAGCCAATCAGTTGAAGTGCAAACCATGGCTGCGGAAGAATTGAGGCTTCTTACAAAGAATGACATTGAAAACCGAATTATTGTGGGGCGGTGTGGGGCTGTTGAGCCTTTACTTTCGCTTCTGTATTCGGACATGAAGATAACACAAGAGCATGCTGTGACAGCTCTGTTAAATTTGTCAATCAATGAAGATAACAAGACTATGATTATGGAAGCTGGAGCCATAGAACCTCTTATCCATGTTTTGAAGACAGGAAATGATGGTGCCAAGGCAAATTCTGCGGCGGCACTATTCAGCCTCTCTGTAATAGAAAACAACAAAGAAAAAATCGGCCGATCCGGCGCAGTTAAAGCCTTGGTGGATCTTCTTGCCTGGGGAACTCTTAGAGGGAAAAAGGATGCTGCTACTGCGTTATTTAACTTGTCAATATTTCATGATAACAAAGCTCGAATAGTTCAAGCTGGAGCTGTGAAGTTTCTGGTTCGGATGATGGAGTCTGCCGATGGAATGGTTGACAAGGCTGTTGCACTTCTGTCAAACCTGTCAACAATTCCAGAGGGCCGGATAGAAATCGCAAGGGAAGGAGGCATCCCCTTATTAGTTGAAATTGTTGAAACAGGTTCACATAGGGGAAAGGAGAATGCTGCTTCTGTTCTGTTACAGTTATGCCTTCATAGTACCAAGTTTTGTATTCTTGTTTTGCAAGAAGGAGCTGTACCTTCCCTAGTTGCATTATCTCAATCCGGTACGCCGAGAGCCAAGGAAAAGGTATGAAATTATCCCACTCAACTCAACATTAATGATGCATGCATTTTCATTATCTAAACTCGAAACCATGGGGCGAATCATAATTATCCACGCATTTGTTGGAAACAAAACAAACTAAGACTTGTCCTATAGTGCCTGCTATGGATCTTCTTTTAGATCTCCATGTCCTATACTCATCTTGTTGAAACTAATTGCGCAAATCTTTCCATTATATGCTCTACGGTAAGGAGATTGGTGAAGTGAGAAAGTGAAGGCCTGATCACCATTGAATTTGTAATTTTTATATATTATTTGTGAGCCTCACTATCTTGATTTAAGGATGATTCGAGTCTCACTTTTTCACTTTATCAACTTTCTCACTTTAGAGGAGCTTCCTAAAAGTGAACACTTCTCCTAAAGGTAATAAAATAGAAACCTTAAAAATGGTGTCTTAAGTTCTCATTATCATAACAAACAATGTCATGAGCATAGTTCAAAATGTGCAAGAAAAGATGCTAATATGTTGGTTGCATTCACGCAGGCACAACAACTTCTCAGTCATTTTCGCAATCAGCGCGAAGGAGCTGCCGCGAAAGGAAAATCGTGATGGCAAATTTTTGGTTATTTCAAATCTCATTACCCCATTTTTATTGGCTTAATTGATCTGTGATGATCATGTTCCCCCCATAGCTGTTGTTGAGGACTCTAGGACTTCTTTGATTGCATTCTCTTTTTCTCAATTTTTGAATGTATCATTTGTGAAGCTATTTTCTCTTCTCTTGGGTGGCTTATCATTTTTTGTTATTATTTTTCCCCCTTTTATAATTAAGGGCTTTAATTTTCTTTCTAATATTTGGGAGTTTTTCTTAGGAGGAGGTTAGGGTACTTTTTCTCTCAAGATTTTAGCTTTGAAGATGTAATCTATGACACTATTCTACTCTAGATCATAACAGATGTGTGTACATATTTTTGTATATATACTATAGATTCTTGTGATATGCTACATTAAATTGTTGTACCTTGTATTGTGATATCTTAGAATTTTTCATAATTTCCTTCTATTTTAAGGGGAAAAAAAAGTTATTGGTAATATTAAACTCATTTTGTATTTGGGCAAAATGTGATGTAGAACACTTACTAAGTAAAATAATTTAAGAAAAATATCTTTTTTTTTGGGTATACAAGAAATCAGTAATTTATTATTTTCTTCTGTTATATATAATGGGACTGGAAAAGAGTTTGTTCTACAAATTTTTATTTCTAAAACATTTGTCATCATTATCTCAATAAAAAAGGTTTTTAGCTATTTATAAGACCCTAAATCTTAAGATCTCTTAGTTAGAATGTCATCTTTGACTTATTTCACACTTGTTACAATTTTATATATTTAATCATTAAAATGGTAGATTATTAGGAATGCTAGTGTTTATTCATACACTAATTCTATTGCTAACGTTACATTTAAACCTTGAAACTTTGGTCTAGTGACTTATTACTTGGTCTTTTAACTAATTCTATTTGCCCTTAATTGGATGGTCCACAACAAAAGAATTAGTCATTCAATTTGGTGATGGATATTCTTAAAAACCAAAAGTAAAAGCAAGAAAGGCAATTACCTCAAAAACCTAAAAGTGAATGGTATTTCAAATGTTTATGAAATACTAGTATTTTAATAATTTTAACTGTTGATTTTAATTATAAAATATATATATATATATATTTTATAATTAAAATCAACAGTTAAAGAAATACTAAAACACCAGTGTTCTAGAAATATTTAAAAAAAAATTATATTTTAACTGCTACGTTATCATTGATATCTCCATGACCATATAGATAAATAAAATTATATACATAAGTTGACAAATCTTGGGCCTTATAGCCATGAGTAGAAAATAACATAATTGGGCTTACCATCCTTTGTTTGAGAGGATATTTTATGGTGATGATTTGAACAATTAGGGGACTTTACCAAGAAAAAAAACATAACTAGGGGAAACATGACCAAAAAAAGAAAAATAATTAGGGGAAAGAAAATGATAAAAGAGACATTAATTATAGGGGGTATGGTTTATTTATGTGGTCCAATTTTGCATGGTTCACCTTCACCTCATGTGAATGGGTAGGTTCACCTTACACTATTAACTTGGTCAAAGTGACGTGTATGTACAACAAAGATTCTTGTGTTATACAGAGTGGGTTTGGATGTTGCTTCTTAAAGGAGTTTCAGTGGTACACTATTTCCTAATCTTCCAATAAAATTGCCTCTAGTAAAAGAATGAATGTTTATGACTCTACAAAGAAAAGAAAGAAAGAAAAGAGTATATATATGTAATAGGCCAGCATGTTTTGAAGGAGGAATAATATTCTTACTTCCTCTAAATTTACACCATTCTAAAGTTTGATTTAGAAGTCTAACGGCTTTTTTTTTTCTTTTAAATAAATATCTGAATTAGTTTTCAGAAAATTTTAGATTAAATATTTTAGTTCTTAACAAATTTTTAATTTCTAAAAAATTTTTTAGAATTATTTCTGATAGATAAATTAGTCTCTCTATCACTTTCAATTAAAATTTTAATATACGTATTGGATAAATAAATTTTTAAATTATAAGATAATTAAATTTTAAAAAATATTAATATAAAATAAACTATTCTCTATTCAAAATGATAGAAGAATAAATATGTTTGATAAAATTAATTTTCAAGAATTTTTAAAAAATAAAAATTTACTAGAGATTGAAGTATTGGAGCTAAAATTCTTTAAGATGTAATTAGGGTGTTTATTATTATTATTATTATTATTATTATTATTATTATTATTATTATTATTATCTTTAATTTATATTATCAGATTATATGATTTTTTTACCGTATGGAGCATTTCTTATCATCACGTGGAATATGTGTGTATAAAAGTTACAAACTTTTTCACCATCTCATAATGCTGGGCTGCTGGCAGAGTTTGATTTGTCAATAAAATTGGTTGGTGCACCATATTAAAACACTGACCTGAACAGCATGATCATGACATGAGTACTACTAATTATTCAACAAAATAAATAACTTATATTTTCCTTGATAAACAAGCCGGGAAATTTTCCGAGACATAGTCTATATAAGGAACAATTAAAACAAAAAAAAATATATATATTGATTACAATAAAAATAATATAACTCAGTGGTTAAAGAATTTGTAAAAAATTTAAAGAAATTAGGTTCGATTTTATCCAATAACCATTTTAAAATTAATTGTGAGAGAGAACAAAAAAGACCAAGGGTGAGAAATTATAAACTCCACATGTCAATGGTATTGATGAAATTATGATTGTGAATTGGAAATTAATTCTTGATTGATTAGAAAAGAATAGAGAGAATTCAAAGAGAGGAGAACTTTCATTAACATTTTTACTTCCATTATCACCATTTATGATACTTCTATATATTTATATTACAATCATATGTGGGAAACAATAAAAAATTAGTTAAATAATTTAAAATGATCTTATTTATTATTTATTAATTATTGTCAAAATAATTATATAATTTTAAATATAATAAATATATAATTACAGATGTTATATGTATAAAATTATAAATATTATATTATATAAAATAATTTTGAATATTATTTTCGTAATATTGCCATTTATATTATTTCTAATAGTATATTCTTATTTTGTTTAATTTTAAAATGTTGGGACTAAAGAACAAGCTCATGATAGTTATGTACATGTATGTAAAATTTAAGATTTTTACTTTTAGCTTTAGTATAAAAGAATTTATTTATGTGGTTTAAATTTAATATATTGATGTTCTTAATAGTTTGATGCATTGATCTTCTGATGTTAAAAAATTTTGGTGTGGCAAATGGAGAGGACGAGCGAGAGAGGGAGAGAGAGGGAGAAACACTCAGTGGGTTAAATTTAGGGATTTATAGAAAAAAGGATCTTTGAGTTTGGAATCGGGAAGAGTATCAACGTTTGGAACACAATTCTTTCTCTGTTTTTGTCAATAATCTTCTGCAAGATATTTCAAAGAAAGAATTATTTTATTTGTTCTATTGGAAAGAACGAATCAACGACATCTATTTGGCGCGGAAGTTGAAAAATGGAAAGGTTCACATGTTTGCGTTTATTCGTTATACGACAAAAGGGGGGCAATAAAGGCCATAACTGAAATGCATCGTATGAGAATAAGGGAAAAAATTATCTACGTAGGTGAGGCTAAGTACAGAAGGGTTACGGGAGGAAAGAACACTGGGGTACCCAAGGGAGACATTGTAAGAACTGAGGTGGAGAGCAGGCAACCTCGAAGAGGCGAAAGTCCAATAAGAGTGGAAGAATCTAAGAAGGCTACGCCCGTCAAGGACCTCCAGGGGAATGGCTGGACGAAGAAGGTTGAAGTACCAGTAGCAAAGGAGAATTTTGATTGGCTGTTTAAGAGCTTAGTAGGAGGTACGACAAAAGCCATTGACTTCAAATCGTTATGGAGAGCTATCGTTAAAAACTTTTCCTCAGGTTGTTGAAATTAGGGAGCTTGGAGCGTACAGAGCCTTATTAGTGTTTGATACTATGAAGAATGCGGAGAAGGCATTTACCTTCAAAATGAATAGTTTCTTATAATTCTTTTACAGTGTGTGGAGATGGGAGGAATCTGAATGTAGTGAGACTAGAAGAGTTTAGTTAGAATGTTATGGAATGCCTTTACATGTCTGGTCAGTGAAAACATTCAATACGATAGGCGGTCTATGGGGGGAAGTAATCAAGTGTGATGAAGTGATGAAGTCTGCCTTATCTTTCAGTGTTGGCCGAGTGTTAATTGATACTTGTATTTTTTACGTAATTAAGGAATGGATTCATATCACGGTAGGCACCAGTGGCTTCGATGTTTTTGTTAAGGAAATGGGACGCGAAATATATGGAGATGAAAGCTTGTTGGAAGATGCAAGCGCTAAGTTAACATGTGAAAATTCTAGTTCACATGCCGGCGAAATGTTGTCGATCCTGAGCTAATCATGACACGAGCGCATGAGGGAGATGAAGATAAGGGTAGAATGGTAATAACAGACACTTTTTGAATGAATGCAATCAAGAGAATTTAAGTCCGATTCATGTGCAAGGGATAACGGCTCCATTCAAAATTAAAGGATTTAATGAGGAGGCTAATTGTGAGAGATTTGATAATTGTTTAGAGTGTGAATCGAAGAGAACTATTACAGAGGTGTGTTTTGATAAGGAAAGTGGGGCCAAAAATTTAGAAAGGAGGGTACAAGGTGGAAATGAGATGGGTTTGATTTTAAAAAGGAGGGAGGCCCAAAAATTTTGTAACCAAGCGGGTGATCTAATGGGCCACTTAACTGGTGGGCTGGTGCAAGCTTGTGGGCTAGAGGGGCTGTTGGTTGGAGCACAGTTGCAACAAGCATGTGCACAGGATTCTGGGCCGGGTCGGGAGCATACACGTGTATCCAGGTCGGGGCAGCAGCTCCTTTGTTTCAGCAACACAGCACAACGTGGGAAAGGCTGCGTAAGCTCTCCTTCAAGGATCAGTTAAGCCAACTAGGACGTGCAGTATGAGTGCGACTTGCGTCCCTTTGTGCTGAGGAGAGGGGTGGAGCGCTGGCCCAGCTGGGAAGCGAAGAATGACAACCAAGCTCCGGTACAGTACATCGTTGATGGAGAGAGCAGGGTGGCGCAGAATATGGTAGAGGTGTTTGATGACGAACCAGAAGTGGAGGGGTTCTTTGGTGAAGCAAGCGACCGGGCTAAACTTGGAGGTCAACACATGCTTTGCCGGGGCAAGGAGAGCAAGTTAGGAGAGGTAGGAGGTGAAGATAACGGTGTGGGTCATGACAACGTAAACGAACGGGTTATAGAGGACACTTGTTTCGAGACAGAAATTGAAGGGACAAAACCAAACTCTGATCAGAGGCTTACGCAGGAAGGACAGTCAACAGAGAATAAGGAAACGTGGAAGCTAGTAGTGGAGTCTGGTGCGTTTTTTATGACGATGAAGAAGATATGACAATTTTACAAAGTCAAAATGAAGCTATCGCAACAAAAAGAAGGATGGCAAAATAAAAGGAGAAAGCTAGGAGGAGCAAGCCCAAACAACATAACAAGGTGTGCAGAAATTCCTTTAAATGATTTATAGTTGTTGGAATATTAGAGGACTAGGAGGGAATGCAATGTTGAGTATGGTGAAAGGGTTGAAGAAAAAGTATAGGTTGAATATGCTAGGGCTGATTGAAACTAAGAAGGAGGTAGTGACTAAGTTTGATGTAGCACGTTTGTGGGGTTGTGAGACGGTGGATTGGGAATATGTGGAATTAGTTGGAGCCTCTGGCAGTTTATTGTTAATGTGGGATAATTTATTATTTGTACGGTTGAATTGCTATAAAGGGGATGGTTGGCTTTGTGTTGAAGGTTTGCTGACAAAAAATAATTTTAACTGTGCTTTTTGTTTGGTATATGGTGCACATGTGCGGAGTGAGAAACTGGTGATGTGAGAGTAGTTAAGCTATATGGTGGGTTTATGTTAGGTTCCGTTTTGCTTCATGAGAGACTTTAATGAGATACTACATCTGGAAGAAAGGAAAGGTGTTGTTAGTTTACCAGCATCTGCTGAGGATTTTAAGGAGTAGGTGCAAGATTTATAGCTCGTAGATTTACCGCTAGCTGATCAGAAATTCACATGGTTTTGAGGTCAATTTTGTAGCCACATTGGTAGGATTCTGGTTAGTTTGGAGTGGCTTGAGGAGTTTCCAGATACTCGTTTGAAAGGGGGTCTGAGAGGCTTATCAGATCATTGCCCGTTGATTCTAGAAGATACAAGACTTTGGGCAGGTCCAAGACCTTTTCGTAGTCTAGATTCCTGATTTATACATGAGGGATTTCTGAGGATGGTAAAGGATGAGTGGAGGAACTTGGGTGATGATCAGTTCACAAATAAGCTGAAGGCTTGGACAGTTCCGCTAAGGAGATGGCACAAGGACAATTTTGGGGACATAGACAATAGGATAAAGAAGTTTGAGGAAGAGATTAAGAAGATTTATGATACCATTAGTGCTGGTACTTATGACGGAACAATGAAGGCTAGACTGAAGGCTCTTGTGACTTGCTGTGCGAAGTGGTATGCTAGAAAGGAGATTCATTGGAAGCAGATGTCTCGATCTCAACATGCTAGAGATATGGACAAGAGCACTAGGTACTTCAATAATCTAGCGTCGGCTAGAAGGAGGAACAACAGAATTGATTCTTTAGTGATTAATGGAAGATTGGTGCGGAATCAGACCAGAATAAAGATTGCGATTACATGTTTTTATAAAGATCTATATCGGTAGGGATGTCAATGGGGTAGGACGGGGGCAGGGGATGCCTCCCTGCTCCCCATCCCCACCCCCATATTTGCTCTCCGTCCCCGTCCCCGTTCCCCGCCATAGGGGAATATTGCTCCCCATCCCCATTCCCCACAGGGCCCCATTTTCTGCGGGAACCACATTCCCCATTTATTTGATAGTTCTAACTAATTATTAATTTCAATATGAATAGAGTTGCAAGTATCCATCCTATACAAAAATACCAAGATTTTATACAAAAAGTCTAAACAACAAGATGATGACTTCTTTCAAAATGCGCAGTGGGGGGACCCAACGGCAAGCCAGAGGACAGAGCAGTGGATGAGGTGGGAGACGCGGCAACAGAGAGGATGGAAAGGGATGCCGCAAATAGAGAGCACGATGCAGTGAGGGTGATGGCACCGTGAGGTGTGACGATGCGGTGAGAAGGGAGAGTGGCGAGGGAATGGCTACAGAGAGATTGGATAACGTTAGGGATCTCTGAATTGAAGAAGGGTTATACAAATGAGGATTAGGAGTTTTGGGTTTCTATATATGTGAAATGACTAAAACACATATATGGGAAATAAACTATTAAGGACAATTCAATAAATTTATGAATTTCGGGAATTAGCGGGGATGGGGTGGGGATCCTCGCTCGGGTCCCCGCACCTGCCTCGGGAGAATTTTATCCCCCGTCCCCATCTCCGCGGAAAAAATTCTCCACAGTCAGATCCCTATTCGGGACAGTCCCGGCAGAGATCCCCACGTCTTGGGGAGTTTTGCCATCCCTATGTATCGGCAGAACCATGCTCCTATTATTGGGATCCGTGATGGATTGGTAAAACAGATTGATGACGAAGAGGAAGCAGTGCTAGAGGAAATGCCATCATTGGAGGAGATATGAGAGGCAGTTTGGGATTGTGAGTCTAGTAAAACACCAGGTAGTGATGGTTATAATATGAACTTTATAAAGAAATGTTGGGATGCGATTGGCCAGGAATTTACTATAGCTGTGTTGGGATTTTTTAAAAGTGTGAAGCTACCAACAGAGGCTAATGTAACATGGGTGGCGCTAGCTCCAAAATTTGTGGAGGGCCAAGGAATTCAAAGACCTAAGACCGATTAGTGTGGTTGGTTGTGTTTATAAGGTGATATCCAAAGTGTTGGTAAGAAGAATGCGCTTAGTGATGCCACATTTAGTGGGGGGAGACTCATTGCTCTCATTGCTTGTGAGACGGTCCAATGGCTGAAGCTGCGAAGGAAGCAGGCGGCAATTGTCAAACTAGACTTTCAGAAAGCATACGACAGGGTGAGATGGAGCTTTGTGGATATAGTGCTACAGAAGATGGACTTTGGTCTTAGATGGAGGACATGGGTGAAGGAATGTGTGACCACAGCATCTATGTCGGTGTTGATTAATGGGTCACCATCTAAGCCGTTCAAGATGGAGAGAGGACTCAAACAAGGAGATCCCCTCTCTCCTTTTCTGTTTGTTCTTGTCGTTGACATTTTGCACAAGATGGTGGGTGAGGTGGTAAGGAATGGACGTATTTCTCCACTACGGGTGGGACGGGACAACATAGAGTTGTTGCATCTCCAATTCACAGATGACACGATCTTATTTTTCCCTCAAGAAACAGAGACAGTGTTGAATTATAAGAGACTTATGCATTGTCTTGAGTTGATGTCTGGCCTGAGTATTAACTTTGATAAGTCAAGCTTGATTTCAGTCAAATGTGAGAAGCAATAGATAACGAATATGTGTGGTTTGTTGGGATGTACCGAAGCTGCGTTACCCGTCAGGTACTTGGGGATTTCTCTAGGTGAAAATCCTCGGCTGGTGAAGACCTAGAAACCAATCATAGACAAGGTGGAAGATAAGCTGAGCTTATAGAAAGCTAAATTTCTCAACAAAGCTGGTAAGTTGGTTCTCATCAAATCTGTTCTTAATAGCCTACCGATTTACTACTTAAGCTTGTATAAAATGCCAAAAGTGGTTGCAGAAAAGATAATTGGGCTACAGAGAAGGTTTTTGTGGAGTAAAGAAGATGGGAATAATGGTATACCACTTGTGAAATGGGAGGTGGTTCAAGCTCCAAAGAAGCTAGGTGGTTTGGGGGTAGGTGATGCATTACTCAGAAATGCATCGCTTCTGTTCAAGCGATGGTGGCGCTTCTCAAAGGAGGACTACCCGTTGTGGAAAAAGGTTGTATGTTCTTGTAATCATTTGAACCCAACTTTAATGTTGTCAAAACCTTCTTTACCGTCAAGAGGGGGCCCATGGAAAGATATTTGCCAGCTTAATATGAAGGATCAACAGGTGAGAGATATGATGATTAGTGGTTTGTCTATGGAGGTGGGAAATGGCAGACATATTCATTTTTGGGAGGATGGTTGGTGATGCATGAGCATATCTCCTATCTTTTCCTAGTGAATTTGCATTTGAATTTGTAAGTTTAATCAAGATTTAAATACTTTTTAGTCACTTTGAATGCTACTTTGAGTTGTATGTAATTCTGTTTATTTCAGGTAGCATTCGGATGGATTTAACAGAGTTTTGTAGAAAAAGAGAAGAAAGTGAATGATGCTGTCAACCATGACCTCCTTGCACTTTAACGGACATAACTTGAGCTACAGAGGCCCAATTAACGTGATTTTAGTGGCATTGAAAAGCTAACTTCTAGAGCTTTCCAACGATATATAATAGTATACACTTCTTTTATAGCATACTTGGCCATACTGGCGCCTAACTTGGCTTTTTCCAAGTTAGGCGCCTGTTCATACCCTGGGTCGAGCTGTCCGAACCGGGATGTTCAGTAATAAAGCGACCGACCTCCTTAGGTCAAGCGGACCAACTTCTTTACGAAGAACTCGGCCAAACCGATAGGAAAGTCCAAAAAAGGGCCCTATTCAAGGAATACGACCCAAATCCAAAAGGTCGTTCAGGCCTACAGAGAAGGGCGGTTCCGTTGAAGATGCGCTGACCTCAACCCAAAAGATAAAGATAAGATAAGATAACTAACTTATCTTATCCAAAGGTCACATCTCACCATTATAAATACACTGGAGCACCCAGGTATAACTCATACTCTGATTCTACACAATAAACCTGTTTAATACCCATGCTAACTTAAGCATCGGAGTCTCTTGCAGGTACCCCCCACCCTCCGGTGGCCAAGGATCAGCAGTGCAGCAAGTCCAACAAGTCGGACACAACAGCTCCAGCCGCCACCAGCCAGCCGGACACGTCATCTCCGACCAGTACAAAAGATCTCATCCGAGATCGACCTCCAGTTTCAGGTAACCCTCGGAACATTGGCGCCGTTGCCAGGGAACCTGAAAGTCATCCCAAAACCATGGCGGACGGCCATGACAACGACCACGACTCAGATATGGAGAATAGAACACCGCACAAGAACGCAGACACTACGCTAAAGGATACTCCGGAATCCAACGGGGACAAAAACTCACCAAATCCGGGAGCCATGGAAGCACTTCAAGATCGCTTAAAGCAACTTGAGAAAGAAACCCAGCAACAACGGGAGATCGGAAAGGACCTACAAAGAGAAGTACGGCGACGTCGAGAACTAGAAGAAAAACTACAGCAATTAGAAGCCGACCTCAAATCAAAAGCTCCTCGGACCACTCCTGAGGAAAATTCACGCAAAGAACAGGAATCATTCACCAGGGAAATCATGAAGACCAAAATCCCAAAAGATTTCAAGCTCCCGGATATGGTTTTGTATGATGGCACTACAGATCCCAACCATCATCTCAGCAATTTCAGAAGCAGAATGTACCTTACCGATGCCTCAGATGCCGTTCGCTGCAAAGCTTTTCCAACAACTCTCACGAAAATGGCGATCAGATGGTTCAACAACTTACCTCCGAAGTCCATCTCAAACTTCGACGACCTGGCCAAAAAGTTCCTGGCCAGATTTTCCATCCAAAAAGATAAGGCCAAGCACGCACCCAGCTTACTAGGGATCAAGCAAGGAGATCGGGAGAGCCTCCGCAACTACATGGAAAGATTCAACAAAACATGCATGGACATACAAAGTTTACCAACAGAGGCCGCCATCATGGGGCTTATCAATGGCTTACGAGAGGGACCTTTCAGCCAATCTATATAAAAAAAGTATCCTACCTCCTTAGACGAAGTCTAGGAGCGAGCAGAAAAATACATCAACATGGAAGAGAACGCTCGGCTGGGAGAAATCTCAAAATCTGGGGCCTCCTACCGAGACAAAGACAAGGACCCCAAAAGGAAAGAATATCGATAGGGTGAGAAAATAAAAAAATACCACAACTACACTCCTCTCAAAGCATCCCTAGTCGACGTATACAAAGAAGTCTGCCATACAGAAAAAATTCCCCCAGCGCGGCCACTCAAAGGCAAAAGGGGAGGAGGAAACCGGAAGGAATATTGTGAATACCATCGAATTCGAGGGCACTCTACCAACGAGTGCTTCGATTTGAAAAATATCATAGAAAAATTGGTAAGAGAAGGAAAATTAGATCGATTTCTGGCCACCCGGGATGATGACCAAAGAAAAAGACGGAGAGACGAAGATGATGGACGAGCTGAACGGTCACTTCGGACACCAGAAAGACACGTCCACATGATACACGACGGGTTCGCAGGAGGTGGGATCTCCAAATCGTTCCGAAAGAGATATCTCAAAGAAGTATATCATGTTGAGGGAAAGGAGGAAGCACCCGACATCCCGGCGATAACATTTACTAAAGAGGACGCATCCGGCATCATCTCGAGACACGACGATCCCATGGTCATCACTATTATACTGGCAAACGCCAACCTACACCACACACTAGTAGACCAAGGGAGTTCTGCCGACATCTTATTCAAAACAGCCTTCGACAAGCTTGGTTTAGACAAAAAGGAACTTAAAGCATACCCGAACAATTTGTTTGGACTAGGAGACACTCCGATACAACCGCTGGGATATGTATCGCTACACACTACCTTTGGAAAAGGGAACCAATCTAGGACCCTCAAAATAGACTACATTGTGGTCGACGTAAGTTCAGCCTACAATGCTCTCATAGGTCGGACAACACTCAATCAACTCGGCGCAATAGTCTCAACCCCGCATCTATGCATGAAATTCCCAACTACAGAGGGGATAGCCACGATAAAAGCAGATCAAAAGATGGCACGTCGCTGTTATAACAAGAGCTTAAACCTCAAAGGCAGAGGAGAAGAGTTTCATACAATTGAGCTTGGCGGAGCTCAGCATCGAGAAGAACTCCGTCCGCACCCAAAAGGTGAGGTAGAGAAGGTTCAGATTGGAGACACCTCGAACAAAATGACTAATATCGGCACGGTCCTAAGAGGAGACTCAAAAGAATTACTGATACAATTCTTACGAGATAATGTCGACCTCTTCGCATGGAAAGCCGCAGACATGCCAGGCATAGACCCTAAGCTAATGTGCCACAAGTTGGCGGTCTATCCAGGATCTCGGCCGGTGCAGCAGAAGTGAAGAAAACTCGGACCAGAACGATCCCAAGCTGTGGAAGAACAAGTACAAATGTTACTGGAGGCATGATTCATAAGAGAAGTCAAGTACCCACTATGGCTAGCCAACGTTGTCTTGGTGAAAAAATCAAACGGGAAGTGGCGCATGTGTACCGATTACACCGATCTCAACAAAGCCTGCCCAAAAGATCCATACCCACTCCCAAATATTGACGCTCTGGTAGATGCTTCTTTCGGATATAGATACCTCTCGTTTATGGACGCCTATTCGGGATACAACCAAATCCCCATGTATCCACCAGATCAAGAAAAGACCTCGTTCTTAACACCAAAGGCGAACTACTGCTACATCGTGATGCCTTTCGGTCTCAAGAACGCGGGAGCTACTTATCAAAGGCTAATGAATAAAGTCTTCTCAGATCACATCGGAAAAATCATGGAAGTCTATGTGGACGACATGTTGATAAAAACACAAAGCGAAGATACATTATTGTCCGACCTGGCTCAAGTTTTTGACACTATAAGGAAGCATAACATGCGACTCAACCCCGCAAAATGCACCTTCGCAGTTGAAGCAGGCAAATTCTTGGGTTTCATGCTCACACAAAGGGGAATTGAAGCAAATCCAGACAAATGTCAAGCTATACTCAACATGAAGAGCCCAACCTGTGTCAAAGAAGTACAACAACTCAACGGGAGATTGGCCGCCCTATCCCGATTCTTAGCAGGAGCTGCGATAAGATCTCTCCTCTTCTATGCTACTTTAAGAAAGGGAAAACAGTTCGAATGGACGACAGAATGTGAGCAAGCTTTCCGAGACTTCAAGGAGTTCTTAGGACGGCCACCTATCCTATCTCGACCACGAGAAGGAGAACCACTCATATTATATCTCACAGTAGGAAGCCGGGCGATAGCCTCAGCACTAGTCAGAGAAGACGAAAATGGGCAACAACCTGTCTACTTCATTAGCAAAGCACTACAGGGATCCGAGCTGAACTACCAGAAAATAGAAAAATTTGCCTATACTCTAATCCTAACATCTCGACGACTCCGCCCGTACTTCCAGGCTCACACCATTAAGGTTAGAACTAACCAGCCTATAAAAGGAATATTGCAGAAAACAGATTTAGCAGGCAGAATTCTACAATGGACAGTCGAGTTGTCAGAATCGACCTCCAATATGAAGCTCGGACGGCCATCAAATCACAGTATCTGGCCGACTTCATCGCAGAATTCACAGATACCCTGGAAACTCCCACAGAATGGAATCTCTACGTG
Organism: Arachis hypogaea; assembly: GCF_003086295.3. Lineage (NCBI taxonomy): Eukaryota > Viridiplantae > Streptophyta > Magnoliopsida > Fabales > Fabaceae > Arachis > Arachis hypogaea. Next base: position 18,887,251 of record NC_092047.1, read on the forward strand.
GACGGTTCCTCAAATAAAACTGGAAGCGGCACAGGCGTGATAATAGAAAGCAACAAAGGAACCCAAGTTGAGCTCTCCCTCAAGTTCGGGTTCCCGGCCTCCAATAACCAAGCAGAATATGAAGCATTATTAGCTGGTTTGAAGCTGGCTAAAGAGGTCGGAGCTCAAAAACTCAACATTTACAGCGATTCACAAGTGATCACATCACAAATAACAGGGAGCTACCAAGCCAAAGACCCCACCATGAAAAAATATTTGGATAAAACCAAGGAACTACTCGGACAAATCGGGGAATATAAGATCTGCCACATACCCCGTGAACAAAATGCCCGAGCTGATGCACTCTCAAAACTAGCCAGTACCAAACCAGGGGGCAACAATAGAAGCATCATCCAGGAAATGTTGCAAAACCCGTCAATCTCGGAAGAGGAAAAAGTCCTGGCCATAACAAGTCAGGACCAAGGATGGATGACCCCCATAATCAACTACCTCAAAGAAGGAACACTCCCCGCAGAGGAAAAGGAGGCAAAGAAGTTAAAAAGGGAGGCACAGTACTACACCATCATAAACAACATCCTGTACAAAAGAGGAATCTCAATACCTTTACTAAAATGCGTGCCGACCTCCAACACAAGGGAAGTGCTAGAAGAAATACACGGCGGCATTTGTGGCAATCATCTCGGAGCACGAGCTCTCGCCAAAAAAGTACTCCGGGCGGGATTTTATTGGCCAACTCTACAGAAAGAAGCCACAGAATTTGTAAAGACATGTCCACCATGTCAAAAACATGCCAACTTTCACATCGCCTCACCAGAAGAGCTCATCAGCGTGACCTCGCCTTAGCCGTTTGCAAAATGGGGACTCGATCTTCTCGGCCCCTTCCCACAGGGATCAGGACAAGTTAAATTTCTCATAGTGGGAGTAGATTACTTTACAAAGTGGATCGAGGCAGAGCCCCTAGCCAATGCCACCGCTCAAAGAAGCCGGAAATTCTTATATCGAAACATTGTCACAAGGTTCGGGGTTCCATATTCAATAACCACAGACAATGGCACCCAATTCATAGATGCAGGCTTCAGAAAACTAGTAGCCGACTTGAATATAAAGCACCAGTACACCTCCGTCGAACATCCATAAGCCAATGGGCAGGCCGAAGCTGCTAACAAAGTCATATTGGCCGGATTAAAACGGAGATTACAAGATGCAAAGAGCCTGGGCAGAAGAGCTCCCACAGGTCCTGTGGGCATATCGAACAACGCCACATTCCACCACGAAGGAATCCCCCTTCTGATTAGCATACGAAATAGAGGCGATGATTCCAATAGAGATTGAGGAAGGGTCGCCCAGAATAGTTCACTACAATGAGGAAGCAAACTTCCAACTTCAGAGAGAAGAGCTCGACTTGTTACCCGAAATCCAAGAAAGAGCTCGGATCAGGGAAGAAGCTCTAAAACGCCGAATGGCTTCCAGATATAATCAAAAGGTAGTGCCAAGAAGTTTCATAGAAAATGATCTCATCCTAATCCGAAATGATATCGGAACAACTCTACCAGGAGAGGGAAAGCTGGCAGCAAACTGGAAAGGACCCTACCGAGTTGTAAAAGTACTTGGAAAGGGCTATTACAGACTGTCTGAACTCGACGGACGAGAGCTTCCCAGGTCATGGCACGCCTGCAACCTCAGAAGGTAATACAGTTAGAAAAGATAAAAGATCTCATCATTGGATGCACTCTTTTTCCTGAAAAGGTTTTTTAACGAGGCACCAAGTTGAGACTCAGACAATCCCATATGTATATATTTGCACTTTTCCTTTAAATAAAATATATTTTAGATACTCTACAAAGATTTCAAGACGCATTAATCTGAAACATTCATCGTCCGATTATAAAGCAACAGATCGGCAGAAAGTGAAAAACAATTTCACTGCACGATCACGATAAAGACAACCGTCCGATAAAGGTAAAAACGCGATTCACCCAAAGGAAGATCTAGAGATGACAACCACTTTCTACAAATCGGCAAAGATGAACACAAAATAATGTAAGAAGTTATCGAAAGTGATCTAAAAAAGAACCTGACGAGGTCTTACGGATTGCTAAAATAATAACTTAAAGACTGGCCGACGTTGAGAAGTCGGACCAAGTCAACTCAAGTTATAAGTAAACCCTGGAAAGAGGTCTGGCCAACCCTATTAAAGAGGATTACTTTAACTTAGAAGGGCTCGACATGACAAAGTCAGCCCAAAATGAGAAGTTATCAAAGTAGTCCCTGAAAGAGATCTGACATGGATCCAAGAAAGAGGACTACAAATAACTTAAAGGAGACCGATATAACCAAGTCGGACTCCCACAACTAAAAAGTTATAAAAGTAATCCCTGAAAGAGATCTGACAAAGATCCAAGAAAGAGGATTACAAAAATAACTTAAAGGAGACCGATATAATGAAGTCGGACTCCTACTACTGGAAAGTTATCAAAGTAGTCCCTGAAAGAGATCTGACAAGGATCCAAGAAAGAGGACTACAAATAACTTAAAGGAGACCGATATAATGAAGTCGGACTCCTACTACTGGAAAGTTATCAAAGTAGTCCCTGAAAGAGATCTGACAAGGATCCCTGAAAAAGATCTGACAAGGATCCAAGAAAGAGGACTACAAATAACTTAAAGGAGACCGATATAATGAAGTCGGACTCCTACTACTGGAAAGTTATCAAAGTAGTCCCTGAAAGAGATCTGACAAGGATCCAAGAAAGAGGACTACAAATAACTTAAAGGAGACCGATATAATGAAGTTGGACTCCTACTACTGGAAAGTTATCAAAGTAGTCCCTAAAAGAGATCTGACAAGGATCCAAGAAAGAGGACTACAAATAACTTAAAGGAGACCGATATAATGAAGTCGGACTCCTACTACTGGAAAGTTATCAAAGTAGTCCCTAAAAGAGATCTGACAAGGATCCAAGAAAGAGGACTACAAATAACTTAAAGGAGACCGATATAATGAAGTCGGACTCCTACTACTAAAAAAGTTATGAAAGTAATCCCGGGAAGATATCCGACAAAGATCCAGGAAAGGGATTACAAAAATAACTTAGAAAAGGACTGCGAAAACAACTCGGAGGACTAACTTGAAGAAATCGGTTACAAATCGTGGGAAATACAAGCCGGAGCGAGAACGAACCAAAAATCAAGTTAGACCTACCTAGTCACAACCACAAAGGATTCAAGATACAAAGTACAAAGCAATCCAAAAGAGATACCAAGTCAAGCACAAAAAGCGCGATATCATCCACAAGGTTATAAAAGTCTCGGAGGCCACCAAAACCTATCTCAAAAAAGCTAAAGCATGCTACCATTTGTTTTTCATAAAAAACAAAAGTTGCTAGGCAAGCAACGGAAAAGTGTCAGCAATTAACAAAACATAAAGAGTTTAAAAAAGCCCACAAGCCGGGCCAACTACATATCCAGAATAAAGTTAAAACTAAGGGTCAGAAGATTTTTTAGCAGCATCAGGCTGAGGAGACGGAGGTCGAGTCTGGAGAGGAACGGCATCTACAGTACCGTCATCCCGGTTCAAGATCTGGCAGTCGGGGTCAGAAGCGGGAGGACCAACCTCGGCAGGGATAGCAGAAGTCGACACCTTGGTAGAGGCCACAGGGGGAGGATCGACATCATCCTCATCCTCGTCATCAGGGACAACCTTGCCATCCCTGACAACGTTCTCCAAGCTAAAGAGGGTCAGGTCGGCCTCGGGAGCAATAACCCGAACTTGTTCCCTCAGGTTCTCATAGGCAGCAGTTACACTGCCAACAAGATGACCTTGGAGTTCGGAATAATTAGCCCGGGCATTCTCCAACTCTTCTCTCAGACGCAACACCTCCCGGTAAGACGTCAAATAACTGTCCTTATGCCGCATAGCCGTGTCCTCGGCCAGTCTCAGAGAACCAGCCAGAGAAGTAGAACTAGCCTTTTCATTCTCCAAGTCTTTCTCCAACTTGGCCACCCTTACTTCAAGCTCCTCCTTCAAGTCCTTCATCCGATCAAACTCCTGTTTGGCCTCCTCCATAAAAGCTTTAGTAGCATAGAGAGGAAGACTTTGAGCAGTTCGATATAGGGCCGCCCCCATGTGTGCCAACTTGATACCACTCCGGGTGATATAATCAAAATGATGAAGAAGCGACACGTCGTCCATAGGAAGAACACCATAAGGGCCGATTTGTTGATCTACAAACTCAACCGCATCAAAGTCAGGAGCATCAAGGTTGAAAGGCTCAGTTGTTCTTTGCTTTTTACTAGGAGGGGCACCGGAAGCTGCAACAGAAGATTGTGGAGGATCGACCAGACGGACCCGGGGAGTAGGAATTGCTTTCCTCGGCCCGGCAGAACTCGATATAGGAGGTTTAACTGGAGGCTGAGAAGATCCCTCTCCGGCCGCCTTGGCCGAGATGTTTAAAGCAGCGGTCACCTTCTTCGCCTTCTTATAGGCTCTCATAGAATCATTATTCTTCGACATCTCTGAAAAACACAAAAATCAAAGACAAGTTACAACACAGGAGAAACAAAACTCGGGAGCAAGTATAAAAACAAATCAGACAGTACCCAAAGTAGCCCGAACCAAAGATGGATCACTCAAAAATCTCTTCGTGTCCAGATGGGATGGCTTCCCCCACAAATCTTCAAGAAAAACTACAAAGGCCCGCTCAACCTCACTAAGCATTTCCCATGTGTAACGTGGCACTCTTACATTCTTTTGCCACTCCAGAGGAAAAGCAGGCTCATCATTTTCATCAAGAAAAAAGGGGCAAACCCCTCAATGGCACGGACTCGGAAGAAATAGTTTTTAAAACCTTTAAACGACTCATCATACATGGCAAAAACTTTATGCCCCTGGGCCGACCTGAAAGAAACCCAGGAAGCTTTCTTTCTGGAGGAACCTCCAGGTTTGGCCGAGACAAAAAGATAAAGGAAAAGAGTTTCAGAAGGTGTTATGTCCAACTCCTGACACAGAAGTTGAAATATTTTGATAAAACCCCAGGAGTTCGGATGAAGCTGGGACGGAGCAATATTGCAGGACCACAACAAGTCAGTTTCAAAAGCAGTAAAAGGGAAAGTAACATTTAATTGGCTGAAGAAGTATTCATAAGCATAGAAAGAGGGACGCTCCCCCTCGACGGAAGTCGGAAAACAAACTCTCTCATCGGAATCAGGAACAACAAGCTCATAATCACTCTCGCGGGCACTGTTATCACAAATCCTATGGCGCTTCCTCAGCTCTGTGCAAAATTCAGCATCCACAATAGAAACACACAACAAAACAAGGGAGTCCAGCCAATCGGACATCCCCTCGGGAACTCTGGAAGACATCTCTACAATGTTATTGCGAGAAGACATGAGGCCAACTAATCCTACAAGTAAGAAAAGAAGATGGGATTACTAAAAACATCTTGGACAAGGGAGAAAACAACTTAATACGATGCAGGTGAACACACAGAAAAGGAAAACCCCAAGACTCAAACCAAAATCTTGGGGCATCCTTTGGAGGCAGTAACAAAGCAAGGTTTCCAGGAAAATCTACAGCTCTCACCCCAGCATCTTTCAAACAAGAAAAAGACTTCAAACAAGCAAGCATTTCCAGAAGCATAAGTCATCACAGTCAACCAAGCAAGAAGCATTCCCAAAACATCAAAACACGCCAAATGGAAATCATCAAAGGTACGAACTTTTGAGAAATCAGACAAAAAGCAATCAAGCAAAGCAAGGAACGGATGCAGAGTTTCTATCAGATAGTAAAAAATCAGAAGCAACAAACAAAAACCGTATAAAGCCTCGACGGAAATGCCAGAGGAACACACAAAAGAAAGCCAAGAAAAACGCATTTACAGCGACAAACAGATGCAAAATCACGAAAAGGTCCAAACTTTCAAAACATGCAAAAGCAAAAGCTTCACCAAAAAACTAAAGATGAAGCCATGAAAGAAGCAAGAAAGTTAGTACCAACCTGAAAAGGCAGCAGACTTCAGGGAAGGTGAAGAGGGACGGCGAAATCTGGAAAAGACACGAGCAAAAGAAAACGTCGCTAGGCTGAAACGCGAAACTACGAACTCCAGGCAGAGGCTTCAGAAAAATCAAACAAACGCCGCAACACATAGAAAAGTTGAAAGCGAGAGAATGAAGGGAAAAATGCAAAGAAGTTACGAAAAAGGGCGAAAGAAGAGAAACCGTTTCTGGGTTTTCAAAATCAAAATAAAGAGCCAAAAGGAAACGGGGCAATTAATGCTAAAATTAAAAGGCATTAAACCCTCGCACGTTCCCAAAGCGCCGATATAAAAGCACGCGCTTATAGAGGAAAACGTTCTACATTCAAAAGCTTCTACAAAAGAATCGACAAAATGCTTGAGATCGGCTTCACTAAAGAAAGACCGAAGTCGAGAACTCGACCTCAAAAAGAAGACCGAGCTCAAGCAGGGGCACTGTTCATATCCTGGGTCGAGCTGTCCGAACCGGGATGTTCAGTAATAAAGCGACCGACCTCCTTAGGTCAAGCGGACCGACTTCTTTACGAAGAACTCGGCCAAACCGACAAGAAAGCCCAAAAAAGGGCCCTATTCAAGGAATACGACCCAAATCCAAAAGGTCGTTCAGGCCTACAGAGAAGGGCGGTTCCGTTGAAGATGCGCTGACCTCAACCCAAAAGATAAAGATAAGATAAGATAACTAACTTATCTTATCCAAAGGTCACATCTCACCATTATAAATACACTGAAGCACCTAGGTATAACTCATACTCTGATTCTACACAATAAACCTGTTTAATACCCATGCTAACTTAAGTATCGGAGTCTCTTGCAAGTACCCCCCACCCTTCAGTGGCCAAGGATCAGCAGTGCAGCAAGTCCAACAAGTCGGACACAACAGCTCCGGCCGCCACCAGCCAGCCGGACACGTCATCTCCGACCAGTACAGAAGATCTCATCCGAGATCGACCTCCAGTTTCAGGTAACCCTCGGAACAGCGCCGGAAGAAGAACTAAAGCTCCATATGCTCGCTGCCAAGGTAGCGCCTAACTTGGAATTTTCTAAGTTAGGCACCAGATGCAAGTTAAAGCCCCTTTTTGCGTGCTGCCTCATCCAAGTCTAACTTCACATTTGTGAAGTTAGGCGCCAGCCTAAGAGAACCAAGTGGTCCCAGCGCCAATTGAAGCAAGCAACGAAACTGTTATTTAATTTTGATTAAAACTTTAATTTATTTATAAATAGGAAAAGATATTATTTAGTTTTAGAAAATATATTTTACATTAATTTGGATTAGATATAAAAGGGAAAAGAATCAGCCCTTCGGGCTCTTCACTTCTCTCGGACCTCATTCCGCAATTGAGAGTTTTTTAGAATCCTTGTTTTCTCTCTGAGCCATGAGCAACTAAACCTCTACTATTAAGGTTAGGAGCTCTGTTTATTGTATGGATTGATACTATTACTTTTCTATTTTAATTCATGTATTGATTTCTATTTCAAGAATTTGTTTTCGTTCTTCATCTTATGAATATGGGTGGAACGGAAGTATGACCCTTATTCTATTTGAGTTCTTGTAAACCTTGGAAAAGCAATTTACCTGAACAACAGCTTGAAAACAAACTCTCCTAAATCACTAATTATCTAGACTTAACGGGATACGTGATATATAATCCTCTTATATTTGGATAATTAGGGTTTTTGTGGCATATAAACTAAAATTGAACTTAACCCTCTAATTGGAATCAAGTGACCAAGGAATTGGCGGTTGATGAAGGTTAGAGGAGACTAAAAAGGTCTAAGAAATTAGGGTTTAGTCACATATAGTTTGCCATGAATTGAATCTTTCATGATTAAAATAATTGGTAAGAAAAGTTAATCCGGAAGATAAACATCTCTGAAACCTTAACTGTTTTACTCATATATTTCACAACCCGTTTACTGCTTGCTTTCTGATTTCATGAATTTACTGTTTAATGCAATTAAGACCCAAACACTCTTTTTTGCTTGTCTAACTAAGTAAATCACTCAATCATTGTTGCTTAATCCATCAATCCTTGTGGGATCGACCCTCATTCACTTGAGGTACTACTTGGTACGACTCGGTGCACTTGCCGGTTAGTTTGTGGGTTATAAATTCCGCACCAAGTTTTTGGCGTCGTTGCTGGGGATTGACTGTGATTGAAAACTATTAGTTGTTTGATTGCTTAGATTAGGTATTTTAACTTTAATTTTATTTAATTTTTCCCTTTAATTTTCGAAATTTATTGCTATTATTTTTCCTTAATTTCTGAAATTAAGTTTCGTGTTACCTAGTTATTTTTATTTTACATTTCCTGTCCAATTTTTTAATTAAATTTCGAAATTTTTTATTTAATTTTATTTATAATTTTTGAAATTTTTTCTTTAATTATTTAGTTGTTCTATTTTATTTCTTTTACACAGGTTACCTCACTGGAAATTCTCTGCACTCTGAAGTAGAGCTTCCCATTTTTTCTTGTTTTCTGTTGTTTATGAGCAGGAACAGGAACAAGAAACCTCTTATAGATTTTGATCTTGAACTTGAGAGGACCTTGAGACGGCGGTTGCAACAAGCTAGACTCTATAAATCTGGTAAAAATCTCAGTGATACTCTTGCAAAAGAAGTTGAGGATATCACAATGCATCCTAACCACAACAATGCTGTCAATGCCAATGTGGTAAATCAGAATGATAATGAACAACCTAGAAGGATGCTTGGCTCATACACTACTCCCAATCCTAATTTCGATGGGAATAGTATTGTGATACCTCCTATAGCTGCGAACAACTTTGAGCTGAAGTCTCAGTTAGTCACTCTGGTGTAGCAAAACTGTCAGTATCATGGACTTCCACAGGAAGATCCAAACCAATTTATCTCTAACTTTCTGCAGATTTGTGACACTGTGAAAACAAATGGAATGAATCTTGAGGTCTACAATCTTATGCTCTTTCCATTTGCTGTGAGGAATAGATCAAAGTCGTGGCTTGAATCTCAGCCCAAGGAGAGCCTGGAAACTTGGGATAAGGTAGTCAATGGATTTTTGTTCAAATTCTACCCACCACAGAAGCTAACTAAGCTAAGGGTGGATGTTCAGGCCTTCACGCAGAGAGATGGTGAGACACTCTATGAAGCCTGGAAGAGGTACAAGCTGATGACTAGAAAATGCCCTCCTAACATGTTTTCTGAATGGACCAAGCTGGAGATCTTTTATGATGGCCTTTGTGAAATGGTTAAAATGTGTTTAGACAAATCTACAGGTGGTTCATTGTACATGAAGAAGACACCTGAAGAGACTGCTGAGCTTATTGAGTTGTGATGAGCGGATAATTTAAACCCTTTTTGGCATTATTTTTACATAGTTTTTAGTATGTTTTACTTACTTTTTATTATATTTTTATTAGTTTTTATGCAAAAATCACATTTCTAGACTTTACTATGAGTTTGTGTATTTTTCTGTAATTTCAGGTATTTTCTGGCTGAAATTGAGGGACCTGAGCAAAAATCTGATTCAGAGGCTGAAAAAGGACTGCAGATGCTGTTGGATTCTGACCCTCCTGCACTCGAAATGGATTTTCTGGAGCTACAGAAGCCCAATTGGCGCGCTCTTAATTGCGTTGGAAAGTAGACATCTTGGACTTTCCATCAATATATAATAGTCCATATTTTTCCCGAGATTTGATGGCCCAAACTGGCATTAAAAGCCAACCAAAAACTTTCTGGCGTAAAATGCCAGAACTGGCATACTTTTCGGCGTTAAACGCCCATTTTGGCACCCAGGGTGGCGTTTAACTCCAATATGAGGCATATGCACGTGGAATCTTGAAATATAAGCCCAAACACTCACCAAGTGGGCCCCGAAAGTGGAATTCTTCACTATCTACACCTAGTTACTCATTTTCTGTAACCCTAAGTTACTAGTTTAGTATAAAAACTACTTTTAGAGATTCATTTAGCACCTCATGACATTTTACACTTCATATTGTATCTTCTACAGCATGAGTCTCTAAACCCCATAGGTGGGGGTGAAGGAGCTCTGCTGTGTTTCAATCGATTAATGCAATTACTACTGTTTTCTATTCAATCACGCTTGATTCTATTCTAAGATACTCACTCGTACTTCAATATGGAGAATATGATGATCCGTGACACTCATCATTATCCTCAACCTATGAACGCGTGCCTGACAACCACTCCCGTTCTATCTGAGCTCAAAGTATTAGGCGACAGCTTGAGTGCGTATCTCTTGGGTTTCTAATCTACAGACCGAGTCCGGAGGTTAGAACCTTCGTGGTATAGGCTAGAACCAATTGGCAGCATTCCTAGGATCCGGAAAGTCTAAACCTTGTCTGTGGTATTTCGAGTAGGATCTGGGAAGGAATGACTGTGACGAGTTTCAAACCTGCGAATGTTGGGCACAGTGATAGTGTGCAAAAGGACAAGGGTCCTATTCCGACGCTAGTGGGAACCGACAGATGATTAGCCGTGCGGTAGCTGTACTTGGTATTTTTCATCCAAGACGAGAAATCCGACAGTTGATTAGCCGTTAAGAGATCGTACTTGGTATTTTTCATCCGAGAGGATCGTACAGCTTGCTGATGAGCAGATAATTTATACGCTTTTTGGCATTATTTTTAGTATATTTTAATTAGTTTTTATTATATTTTTATTAGTTTTTAAATAAAAATCACTCTTCTGGACTTTACTATGAGTTTGTGTGTTTTTCTGTGATTTCAGGCAAGGTAGAGAAAATCGAGATTTTATGTGAAATCGAAAAAGTAAATAAAAAACGTAAAACGTAAAATCTTAATAAGATTTAAATCGTAAAATCGTCAGACTTAGTACAAATTTCGTAAAATCGATAAACTCATTTAAAATCGTAATATCGAAAGATTTTAAGAGTTAAATCGAGATTCTAGCTACTATGATTTCAGGTATTTTCTGGCTGAAATTGAGGGACCTGAGCAAAAATCTGATTCAGAGGCTGAAAAAGGACTGCAGATGTTGTTGGATTCTGACCTCCCGGCACTCAAAGTAAAATTTCTGGATTTACAGAAGCCTAATTGGCACGCTCTCAATTGCGTTGGAAAGTAGACATCCTGGGCTTTCTAGAAATATATAATAGTCCATACTTTGCTCGAGATTTAATGGCCTAAATAGGCATTCCAAGTCAGCTCAAGAAATCTGGCGTTTAACTCCAAAACTGGCACAAAAACTGGAGTTAAACGCCCAAACTGGCACAAAAGCTGGCGTTTAACTCCAAGAAAAGTCTCTACACATGAAAGCTTCAATGCTCAGCCCAAGCACACACCAAGTGGGCCCGGAAGAAGATTTTTGCATTAATTACCTATTTCTGTAACCCTAGGCGACTAGTTCTCTATAAATAGGACCTTTTGCTATTGTATTTCACACACTTAATATACTTTTGATACACTTGATCACGTTTTGGGAGGCTGGCCTCACGGCCATGCCTAGACCTTGTTCTTATGTATTCTCAACGGTGGAGTTTCTACACACCATAGATTAAGGTGTAGAGCTCTGCTGTTCCTCATGAATTAATGCAATTACTACTATTTTTCTATTCAATTCACGCCTACTTCTTCTCTAAGATATCACTTGTTCTTCAACTTGATGAATGTGATGATCCGTGACACTCATCATCATTCTCACCTATGAACGTGTGCCTGACAACCACCTCCGTTCTACCTTCAATTGAGTGTGTATCTCTTGGGTTTCTAATCTAAGATTGGAACCTTCGTGGTATAGGCTAGAATTAATGGCAGCCATTCCTGAGATCCGGAAAGTCTAAACCTTGTCTGTGGTATTCCGAGTAGGATGTGGGAAGGGATGACTGTGACGAGCTTCAAACTCGCGATTGTGGGGCGTGTGACAGACGCAAAAGGATCAATGGATCCTATTCCGACATGATCGAGAACCGACAGCTGATTAGCCGATGTTGTGACAGAGCATCAGGACTATTTTCACTGAGAGGACGGGATGTAGCCATTGACAACGGTGATGCCCAACATAAAGCTTGCCATGGAAAGGAGTATGAATGATTGGAAGAAGGCAATAGGAAAGCAGAGGTTCAAGGGGAACAAAGCATCTTCATACGCTTATCTGAAATCCACCAATGAATTACATAAGTATCTCTATCTTTATTTTATGTTTTATTCATCTTTTAATTATCAATCCTCCATCACCATTTGAATCTGCCTGACTGAGATTTACAAGATGACCATAGCTTGCTTCAAGCCGACAATCTCCGTGGGATCGACCCTTACTCACGTAAGGTTTATTACTTGGACGACCCAGTGAACTTGCTGGTTAGTTGTGCGGAATTGTGACAAAGTGTGATTCACGTTTAAGAGCTCCAAGTCTTTGGCGCCATTGTTGATGATCATAATTTTGTGCACCACTTGCCATTGAAGGAATCCATGCGTGTTTGGAGAAGATGACAGTAGAAAAGTAGAGATTCAGACGACAGAGCATCTCCGAAACCTCAGCCTGTTTCTTATTACTGAATCATAAGTACTATTTATTTCATGTTATTTATTTTTCATAAATTCAATCACTATTATCATTAATCTCCTGACTAAGATTTACAAAATAACCATAGCTTGCTTCAAGCCGTCAATCTCCGTGGGATCGACCCTTACTCACGTAAGGTATTACTTGGACGACTCAGTGCACTTGCTGGTTAGTTGTGCGGAGTTGTGAAAAGTGTAATCACAATTTCGTGCACCAAGTTTTTGGCGCCGTTGCCGGGGATTGTTCGTATTTGGACAACTGGCGGTTTATTTTGTTGCTTAGATTAGGAAAAATTTATCTTTTTGGTTTAGAGTCACTAAAATTGAGTCTTTTATTATTGTTTTTGGTTAAATTTTAAAATCCTTATTTTCTTTTTCTAAATTATTTTCGAAAATTTTAAAAAAACCAATAACCTCATAATTTAGTCTTCTGTTTGAGTTTAGTTTCATGTTTTAAGTTTGGTGTCAATTGCATGATTTTATTTTTCTTTCAATTTTTCGAATTATATGTTCTTAGTTCTTTCTTAATCTTCAAGTTATTCTTGTTTATTTTCCTTGTTTGATCTTTAATTCTTCTTGTTTTGTGTCTTTTATTGTTTTTCTTGTGCATTTTCGAATTATTAGTGTCTAAAGTATAAAATTTTTTAAGTTTGGTGTCTTTTGTATTTTTATTTTCTTAAAAATTTCCAAAATTTGTTCTTGGTGTTCATCTTGACATTCAAAGTGTTCTTGTTTGCTTTTTTTGTTTTGATCTAAAAAATTCTAAGTTTGGTGTCATTTTATTGTTTTTTTTCTTTCCGCATTAAATTCAAAAATTCAATAAAATATCTTTTCCTTTATTTACTTATCATTTTCGAATTACCTAGGTTGATTTAGTCAAAATTTTTAAAATTTGGTAGTTTCTTGTTAGTCAAGTTAGAATTTCAATTTTAAAATTTATCTTTTTAAATCTTTTTCAATTCTCTTTTTTTTTTTATATTTTTCGAAAATCCTTTATAAAATTTTTCAAAATCTTTTCCTTTCTTATTCATAATTTTCGAATTACTTGTCCTATTTTATTATTTTGATTGAAAAATTTTAAGTTTGGTGTTTCCTTGTTAAGAGAGTTTCAATCTTTAAAATTTTAAAATCGTATCTTTTTCAAATCTTTTCTTTTATTTATTTAGTTTCTTACAAATATCTTTAATTTTAAGACATATCTTTTTCAAAAACTTCCCAACTACTTTCTCTCTCTTTATTTTTCGAAAATCTTTACCCATAATTTTTCAAATCTTTTAATTAATTAAATTAGTTTTATAATTTCTTTTATTTATTTCCTTTTAATTTTTGAAACTTGTATTTTTTTTTCCCATTTACTTTATTTCAATCTCTTTAATTTCAAATTACCATTAAATAAATAAAATAAAAACAAAATATTTTAATTTTTCTTTTATTCTATTTTTATTTTTCAAAACATAATCCTTCTTCCACATCCACATTTTTTCTATCTCATATCCCTTTCTCCATCATGGATCTAAGTGGAATTAAACAGTCCAAAAAGATTCTGGGGTCTTATGCTAACCCCACTACTGCTTCATATGGGAGTAGTATCTGTATACCTCCCATCAGAGCCAGCAGTTTTGAGCTAAACCCTCAGCTCATTATCATGGTGCAGCAAAATTGCCAGTATTCCGGTCTTCCACAGGAAGAACCTACTGAGTTTCTGGCACAGTTCTTACAAATTGCTAACACAGTACGTGATAAGGAAGTAGATCAGGATGTCTACAGATTATTGCTGTTTCCATTTGCTGTAAAAGATCAAGCTAAGAGGTGGTTAAATAACCAACCCACAGCAAGCATAAGAACATGGAAACAGTTGTTAGATAAATTCCTGAATCAATATTTTCCTCCAAAAAGGATGACACAGCTAAGGCTGGACATCCAAGGCTTTAAACAAGAGGATAATAAATCTCTTTATAATGCCTGGGAGAGGTACAGAGGGATGTTAAGGAAATGCCCCTCTGAAATATTTTCAGAATGGGTGCAGTTAGACATCTTCTACTACGGGCTTACAGAAAAGGCCCAGATGTCTCTAGACCACTCAGCTGGTGGACCTATACACATGAAAAAGACAATTGAAGAGGCTCAAGAGCTCATTGATACAGTTGCTAGAAATCAGCACCTGTACTTAAGTAGTGAGTCCTCCATGAAAGAAGAGGCTAAAGCAGTATCCACTGAACTTAGTCCTCCAGAACAAGTTGCTGAACTCAATCAGCAATTACTTTTTATAACAAAACAGTTAGCCGAACTTAAAGAGATGCTACAAGACACTAAAAAGGCTAACAAGAATATGGAAGCACAGTTGAATCAGATAAGACAGCAGTTATCTAAACAGATAACAGAAGAGTGCCAAGCTGTTCATTTAAGGAGTGGGAAGACATTGAATGTTTCAACTCAAGGCGGCAGAAAGCCAAAAAAGGAACAACTGACAGAGGATGACCAAACCACTGCCCAAAATCCCTCTGAGGACAGTAAGAGCCCAGAGAGGAAGGATTCTGGCATTCAAATGCTAGAAAAGGGTAAGAAATTGGCATTGAACGCCCAGTGGATAGCCAAGTCTGGCGTCTAAATGCCAGAAAAGGGTGGTAATCTGGTGTTAAACGCCCATACAGCACCCAATTCTGGCGTTCAAACGCCAATGAGGGATCAGACACCTGCAAGTGCTGATAATAACCCCCTTAGGCAGGCCTCGCCAACCACTTCTGTAGGAAGTAAACCTGCAGACTATAAAGGCAAGATGCCTTATCCTCAGAAACTCCGCCAAGCGGAACAGGATAAACAATTTGCCCGCTTTGCAGACTATCTCAGGACTCTTGAAATAAAGATTCCGTTTGCAGAGGTACTTGAGCAAATACCCTCTTATGCTAAGTTCATGAAAGATATCTTTAGTCATAAGAAGGATTGGAGAGAAACTGAAAAAGTTTTCCTCACTGAAAAATGCAGTGCAGTCATTCTAAAAAGCTTACCAGAGAAGCTTAAAGATCCCGAAAGCTTTATGATACCATGCACATTAGGGGATGCTTGTACCAAGACAGCTCTATGTGATCTTGGGGCAAGTATCAACCTAATACCTGCATCCACTATCAAAAAGCTTGGTTTGACTGATGAAGTTAAACCAACCCGGATATGCCTCCAACTTGCTGATGGCTCCATTAAAATCCCATCAGGCGTAATTAAGGACATGATTGTCAAGGTTGGGCCATTTGCCTTTCCTACTGACTTTGTAGTGCTGGAAATGGAGGAGCACAAGAGTGTAACTCTCATTCTAGGAAGATCTTTCCTAGCAACTGGACGAACCCTTATTGACATCCAAAAAGGGGAGATAACCCTAAGAGTTAATGAGGATGAGTTTAAGTTGAATGTTGTCAAAGCTATGCAGCATCCAGACACATCAAAAGACTGCCTGAGTGCTGATATTATTGACTCCTTGGTGGAAAAGGTCAATATGACTGAGAGTCTCGAATCAGAGCTAGAGGACATTTTTAAAGATGTTCAGCCTGATATGGAGGAACCAGAGAAAACAGAAGAACCTCTGAAAACTCCTCAGAAAGAGGAGAAACATCCTAAACCCGAGCTCAAACCACTACCACCATCCCTAAAATATACATTTCTGGGAGAAGATGACACTTTTCCCGTGATCATAAGCTCTGCTTTAGAGCCACAGGAAGAGAAAGCACTAATTCAGGTGCTAAGGACACATAAGACAGCTCTTGGGTGGTCCATAAGTAATCTTAAGGGCATTAGCCCAGCCAGATGCATGCACAAGATCCTATTGAAGGATGATGCTAAGCCAGTGGTTCAACCACAGAGGCGGCTGAATCTAGCCATGAAGGAGGTGGTGCAGAAAGAGGTCACTAAGTTACTAGAGGCTGGGATTATTTATCCTATTTCTGACATCCCCTGGGTGAGCCCTGTCCAAGTTGTCCCCAAGAAGGGAGGCATGACAGTGATACATAATGAAAAGAATGAACTGGTTCCTACAAGAATAGTTACAGGGTGGCGTATGTGTATTGACTACAGAAGGCTCAATACAGCCACCAGGAAGGATCATTTTCCTTTACCATTCATAGACCAGATGCTAGAGAGACTAGCAGGCCATGAATACTACTGCTTTTTGGATGGCTACTCAGGTTACAATCAAATTGCAGTAGATCCTCAAGACCAAGAGATAACGGCATTCACATGTCCATCTGGGGTATTTGCCTACAGAAGGATGCCATTTGGTCTGTGCAATGCAGCTGCAACCTTTCAGAGGTACATGGTCTCTATCTTCTCTGATATGGTAGAGAAATTTCTGGAAGTCTTCATGGATGACTTTTCAGTATTTGGAGATTCATTCAGCTCCTGTCTTGACCATCTGGCACTTGTTCTAAAAAGGTGCCAAGAGACTAACCTGGTTTTAAACTGGGAGAAATGTCACTTTATGGTGACTGAAGGAATTCTCCTCGGGCACAAAATTTCGAACAAGGGGATAGAGGTGGATCAAGCTAAGGTAGAGTTAATTAAAAAATTACCACCACCTACCAATGTTAAGGCAATCAGAAGCTTTCTAGGGCATGCAGGATTCTATAGGAGGTTTATAAAAGATTTTTCAAAAATTGCAAAACCTCTGAGTAATCTGCTAGCTGCTGACACGCCATTTGTCTTTGACATAGAGTGTCTGCAGGCATTTGAAACTCTGAAAGCTAAGCTGGTCACAGCACCAGTCATTTCTGCACTAGAATGGACATTACCATTCGAACTAATGTATGATGCCAGTGACCATGCCATTGGTGCAGTATTGGGACAAAGGCATAACAAACTCCTGCATGTCATTTATTATGCAAGCCGTGTTTTAAATAACGCACAGAAGAATTACACAACCACAAAAAAGGAGTTGCTTGCAGTGGTTTATGCCATTGACAAGTTTAGATCTTATTTAGTAGGATCAAAAGTGATTGTGTACACTGACCATGCTGCTCTAAAATATCTCATCACAAAACAGGATTCAAAACCTAGACTCATAAGATGGGTGTTGCTTCTGCAAGAGTTTGATATAGAAATAAGAGACAGAAAAGGGACAGAGAACCAAGTAGCTGACCACCTGTCCCGGATAGAGCCAGTAGCAGGGGCGCCCCCCCTCCTACTGAGATCTCTGAAACCTTCCCGGATGAGCAACTCTTTGCCATTCAGGAAGTACCTTGGTTTGCAGATATTGCAAACTATAAAGCTGTGAGATTCATACCCAAAGAGTACAGTAAGAACAAACATTATCTTGAAGGCAAAGTTGAGCAAGAGTGCTCAAAGCTGAGACTAAATTAACAGCTCAGTAAAAGTCCAGCTAAAGACAGTAAAGAAGCACTTATTGGGAGGCAACCCAATGTTCTTTAATTATATATATTTATTTTTCATTGTTATTTTATGTTTTCTTTAGGTTGATAATCATGTGAAGTCACAAAAACAACTGCAAAATTAAAACAGAATAAAAAATAGCACACCCTGGAGGACAGGCTTACTGGCGTTTAAACGCCAATAAGGATAGCAGAATGGGCGTTTAACGCCCAGTTTGGCAGCATTCTGGGCGTTTAACGCCAGAAAAGGGTGTCTGGTGTCTGGCTGGCGTTAAACGCCAGAAAGGAGCATCAGCCTGGCATTTAACGCCAGAAAAGGTAGTAGAGTTGGCGTTAAACGCCAGAATGGATAGCATTCTGGGCGTTTAACGCTAGGATGACACAAGGGGGGTAATTTTGTTTCCAATTCGATTTTTTTCAATTTTTCATGTTTTAATTCATAATTTTTTTGCATCAAACATATTTTAAATGTTCATCTTTCAATTTCTATTTTCAAAAATTAATAATCTTTCCAATTCTTTTTAATTCTTTTTTTTATTTCTTTTCAATTCCTTCCAAAACGTTTTCAAAACTTACATATCTTTTCAAATTCTTTTCAACTCTTTTTAATTTTTATTGCATATAGTAATAAGTTTTCAAAATTAATTGCATCATTCTTCTTCTACTCCCTTCTATCTTATTTTGCTCGAGGACGAGCAAATCTTTTAAGTTTGGTGTGGAAAAGTTCAGCTTTTTGCTTTCCATAACTATTAATGGCACTTAAGGCCAGAGAAACCTCTAGGAAGATGAGCAACAAAGGCAAGGAAGAGACATAAAGGAGCTCAAAAACTCCATTGGTTCTTCAAGAGGAAGAAGAAGCCACCATCACTAAGGTGGACCCATTCTTTAATCTCCTTGTTTATTTTCTTTTCTGTTTTTGGTTTTTATGCTTTATGTTTTGACTATGTTTTGTGTCTTTATTACATGATCATTAGTGTCTATGTCTTAAAGCTATGAATGTCCTATGAATCCCTCACCTTTTTTAAATAAAAAAATTGCTTTTAATTGCAAAATAACAAGAAGTACATGAATTTCGAATTCTATCTTGAAATTAGCTTAATTATTTTGATGTGGTGGCAATACCTTTTGTTTTCTGAATGAATGCTTGAACAATGCATATTTTTTATAGTGAAGTTTATGAATGTTAAAATTGTTGGCTCTTGAAAGAATAATGAAAAAGGAGAAATATTATTGATAATCTGAAAAATCATAAAATTGATTCTTGAAGCAAGAAAAAGCAGTGAAAAGCTTACAGAAAAAAAGAAAAGAAAAAAGTGGCGAAAAAAAAAGAGAGAAAAAGAAAGACTCATAAAGTAACTGTATTCAAAAATCAACATACTGAACTAGGAGAATCAATAACACTATCTGAATTTTGAGTTCCTATGGATGCCAATCACTCTGAACTTCAAAGGATAAAGTGAGATGCCAAAACTGTTCAGAAGCAAAAAGCTACTAGTCCCGCTCATCTAATTGAAACTAATCTTCATTGATATTTTTGGAATTTGTTGTATTTTCTCTTCTTTTCATCCTATTTTGTTTTTAGTTGCTTGAGGACAAGCAACAATTTAAGTTTGGTGTTGTGATGAGCAGATAATTTATACCCTTTTTGGCATTGTTTTTACATAGTTTTTAGTATGTTTTAGTTACTTTTTATTATATTTTTATTAGTTTTTATGCAAAAATCACATATCTAGACTTTACTATGAGTTTGTGTGTTTTTCTGTAATTTCAGGTATTTTCTGGCTGAAATTGAGGGACCTGAATAAAAACCTAATTCAGAGGCTGAAAAAGGACTACAGATGCTGTTGGATTCTGACCCTTCTGCACTCGAAATGGATTTTCTGGAGCTACAGAAGCCCAATTGGCACGCTCTTAATTGCGTTGGAAAGTAGACATGTTGGGCTTTCCAGAAATATATAATAGTCCATATTTTTCTCGAGATTTGATGGCCCAAACTGGCGTTAAAATCCAACCAAAAACTTTCTGGCGTAAAACGCCAGAACTGGCATACTTTTCGGCGTTAAACGCCCATTTTGGCACCCAGGGTAGCGTTTAACTCCAATATGAGACATATGCACGTGGAAGCTTGAAAGCTAAGCCTAAACACTCACCAAGTTGGCCCCGGAAGTGGAATTCTTCACTATCTACACCTAGTTACTCATTTTCTGTAACCCTAAGTTACTAGTTTAGTATAAAAACTACTTTTAGAGATTCATTTAGCACCTCATGACATTTTACACTTCATATTGTATCTTCTACAACATGAGTCTCTAAACCCCATAGGTGGGGGTGAAGGAGTTCTGCTGTGTTTCAATGGATTAATGCAATTACTACTGTTTTCTATCCAATCACGCTTGATTCTATTCTAAGATACTCACTCGTACTTCAATATGGAGAATATGATGATCCGTGACACTCATCATTATCCTCAACCTATGAACGCGTGCCTGACAACCACTCCCATTCTATCTGAGCTCAACGTAGTCATTGGGCGACAGCTTGAGTGCGTATCTCTTGGGTTTCTAATCTACGGACCGAGTCCGGAGGTTAAAACCTTCGTGGTATAGGCTAGAACCAATTGGCAGCATTCCTGGGATCCGAAAAGTCTAAACCTTGTCTGTGGTATTCCGAGTAGGATCTGGGAAGGGATGACTGTGACAAGCTTCAAACCTGCGAATGTTGGGTGCAGTGACAGTGTGCAAAAGGACAAGGGTCCTATTCCGACACTAGTGGGAACCGACAGATGATTAGCCGTGCGGTAGCTGTACTTTGTATTTTTCATCCGAGACGAGAAATCCGACAGTTGATTAGCCGTGCAGAGATCGTACCTGGTATTTTTCATCCGAGAGGATCGTACAGCTTGCCATTGAAGGAATCCATGCGTGTTTGGAGAAGAGGACAGTAGGAAAGTAGAGATTCAGACTACAGAGCATCTCCGAAACCTCAGCCTGTTTCTCATTACTGAATCACAAGTACTATTTATTTCATGTTATTTATTTTTCATAAATTCAATCACTATTATCATTAATCTCCTGACTAAGATTTACAAAATAACCATAGCTTGCTTCAAGCCGACAATCTCCGTGGGATCGACCCTTACTCATGTAAGGTATTACTTGGACGACCCAGTGCACTTGCTGGTTAGTTGTACGGAGTTGTGAAAAGTGTAATCACAATTTCGTGCACCAAGTTGGTTGCTAACAACCAATATCTTTACTCCTCTAATAGGAACCTTATGAACTCTGAGGCTCCTCAGAAGAAATGAGTCTTGAAAGTGGAAACCCTGGATGCTATTCTTGCTCAGAACAAGGTTATGTCTCAACAGATCAATATGCTTACTCAACACTTGAGTGGAATGCAGGTTTCGGCTATTAGTACTCAGAATACCCCTCAAGAGGCTCCATATGACATGAATGGTGGCTACATTCAAGGTGAGAATTATGAATATGCTCAATTTCCTCCTGAACATGTCAACTATATGGGGAATGCTCTTAGAAACCCCAATAATGATTCATATACCAAGACCTTTAATCAGGGGTGAAAAAATCACCCAAATCTGGGGTGGAGAGAGCAACCTCAGAGACCACAGAATTCTAATAATCATCCTCATTCCGGTTTTCAACAGAATAATTTTAATAACCGTCAGTTTCAGTCATCTCAACAACAACAACAATAACCTCAGCAAGCAACTTCTTAACCATAGAAAAATACTAATCTGGAAGCACTAATAGCAAGTTTTATGCAGGAGACTAGAGCTTCACTCAGAAACTTGGAAGTGCAAGTAGGCTAGTTGAGCAAGCAAATACCTGAGAGGCCTCCTAATACCCTTCCTGGTGATACAATGGTAAATCCAAGAGAATACTGCAAGGCTATTCAATTGAGGAATGGTAAAGTAGCTAGTTCTAAGACCAAGGTCAATGAGGAGTCAGTTGAAAAAGAAGTTCAGGAGGAGAAGAAAGAGGAGGTAGAACACGCCCTTCCTAGGCGTGCAAATAACCCCTTTCCAGCCTTTCTTGACACTCATCCTACATTACCTAAGGCTCTTGAATACAAGCTCAAGATGCCATACCCTCAGAGGCTCTAGAAGGCTTCCAAAGACAAGCATTTTTCCAGATTTTTAGAAGTCTTCAAGAAGCTTCAAATCAACATTCATTTTACTAAGACTCTTGAGCAAATGCCTCTCTATGCTAAGTTCATGAAGGAACTGTTGACTAACAAGAGGAATTGAAAGGAAAGTGAGACAGTGGTGTTGACAAAGGAATGTAGTGCCATCATTCAACATAACCTTCCTAAGAAGATGCAGGACCCAGGAAGTTTTGTAATTCCTTGCACCATTGGAGATGTTACTATTCAAAGAGCTCTGTGTGATCTTGGAGCTAGTATCAACCTTATGCCACTTTCAGTGATGAAAAAGCTCGAAATTGATGAGGTAAAACCCACTCGTATTTCTCTTCAACTTGCTGACCTTTCTATTAAAATTCCTGTGGGGGTTGTTAAAGATTTACTTGTGAAAGTGGGTCCATTTATTTTTCCTGCTGAGTTTGTCATATTGGATATGGAAGAGGATAAAAAGTCCTCTATTATTCTTGGAAAACCCTTTTTAGCTACAGGTAGCGCTCTGATTGATGTGCAAAAGGGTGAACTAACCCTGAGGGTAAATAAAGAACAGGTGGTCCTTAATGTGTTTGAAGCTATTAAATACCTTAATGATTTTGAGGGTTGTATGAGAGTTGATGTTGTTGAACCACTTGTTCAAGAGGTGCTAGAAGCTGAGGCACTTGATAACGTTCTGGATCCTCTCTCTAAAGATAATTTGCTTGAGATTGATGACTCACCACCTAAGTTGGACATGACAATCAAGCCTAAAGTAGAGGGAGAAGTCACTAAGCTTGAGCTAAAGCCCCTGCCTCCTTCTTTGACATATATGTTCCTAGGCGAGAATGATTCCTATCCAGTGATTATTAGCTCTTCCTTGAAACCTGAGGAGGAAAAGGCCTGATTACTATGCTCAAGAGTCATAAAACAGCTCTTGGGTGGACCATTAGTGATATAAAGGGGATTAGTCCAACCAAGTGTATGCACAAGATCCTTCTTGAGGATGATGCTAAACCAGTTGTGCAACCACAAAGGAGGCTAAATTCAACCATGAAAGAAGTGGTCCAAAAAGAGGTAATGAAACTATGGGAAGCCGGCATTATATACCTTATTTCTGACAGCCCTTGGGTGAGTCCTGTGCAGGTAGTTCCCAAGAAAAGGGGGATGACAATGATTAAGAATGAAAAGAATGAGCTAATTCCCACAAGAACCGTCACAGGATGGCGAATGTGCGTAGATTACAGAAGGCTCAACACTGCTACAAGGAAGGATCACTTCTCCTTGCCTTTCATTGATCAGATGCTTGAGAGGTTAGCTGGTCATACTTTTTATTATTTCTAGATGGATATTATGAATATAATCAAATTACAGTGGACCCTCAACATCAAGAAAAGATAGCATTCAGATTTATGTCCTTTTGGAGTATTTGCTTACCGGAGAATGTTGTTTGAACTCTGTAATGCCCCGGAAACTTTTCAGAGGTTTATGCTTTTAATTTTTTCTGATATGGTTAAAAAGTTTATTGAGGTATTTACAGATAATTTTTTGTTTTTGGTAATTCTTTTGAATCATGTCTTAAGCATTTATCTTTGTTCTTGACACGGTGCCAAGAATCAAATCTTGTTTTAAATTGGAAGAAATGTCATTTTATGGTTACAGAAGGTATTTTTCTTGGACACTGGATTTCAAGCAAGAGAATTGAGGTTGATAGAGCAAAGGTGGAGGTGATTGAAAAATTACCACCACCAACCAATGTTAAAGCAATCAGGAGTTTCTTGGGTCATGCAGGATTTTACAGAAGATTTATTAAGGATTTTTCTAAAATTGCTAAACCATTGATATTCCTTTTATCTTTGATACTAACTGTCTGCATGCCTTTGAAACTCTGAAAGCAAACATGACCTCTACTCCCATCATAGCTTCTCCTGATTGGGATTTACCATTTGAGTTAATGTGTGATGCTAGTGACTATGCTATAGGAGCTATTTTAGGATAGAGATAAGGCAAGCGTATACACGTCATTTACTATGCTAGTCGCGTATTACATGATACTGAAAAGAATTACACAACCACAGAAAAAGAATTATTAGCTATTGTGTATGCTGTTGATAAGTTTAGGTCCTATTTAATTGGTTCTAAGGTTATTGTTTATACTTATCATGCTGCTTTAAAGTACCTTCTAACCAAACAGGATTCTAAATCAAGATTGATCATATGGGTGCTGCTCCTTCAGGAGTTTGACATTGAGATCAAGGACAAAAAGGGGTCAGAAAATCAAGTAGCTGACCACCTTTCCAGAATTGAACCTGAAGAAGGAATACAATCACCCACAGCTGTGACTGAGACATTCCCAGATGAGAAACTTTTTGTCATTCAGCAGGCTCCATGGTTTGCAGACATTGCAAATTACAAAGCCATGAGGTTCATCCCCCAAGGAGTACAGTAAACAACAAGTTAAGAAGATACTGGCTGATGCAAAGTACTACTTTTGGGATGAACCTTATCTTTTTAAAAGATGCTCAGATGGTATAATCTGTAGGTGTGTCTCAGATGAGGAAACACAGCAAATTCTTTGGCATTATCATAGTTCTGATTATGGGGGCCACTTTGGTGGTGAAAGGACCGCTTCAAAGGTCCTTTAGAGCGGTTTTTACTGGCCAACTCTCTTTCGGGACTCAAGAGCATTTGTGAAGAACTGTGATAAATGTCAGAGAGTTAAGAATCTTCCTGCCAACCATGAGATACCACAGCAGGGGATTCTCAAGATTGAGCTGTTTGATGTGTGGGGTATTGACTTCATGGGACCTTTTCCACCCTCATACTCCAACACTTATATCTTAGTAGCAGTTAATTATGTGTCTAAGTGGGTGGAAGATGTGACTTTGCCCACCAATGATGCCAAAGTGGTGATGAGCTTTCTCCAGAGATATATTTTCAGCCGGTTTGGTATCCCAAGGACACTTATTAGTGATGGAGGAAGTCACTTCTGCAACAGACAGCTGGACTCGCTTCTGCAGAGATATGGATTCCATCATAAAGTGGCAACCCGCTATCACCCTCAAACAAGTGAACAGGTTCAGATTTTTAATAGAGAACTCAAGAGGATTCTAGAGAAGACCGTCAGTATCTCAAGAAAGGATTGGTCTAGGAAGCTTGATGATGCTCTCTGGGCATACCGAACAGCATTCAAGACTCCTATTGGCATGTCCCCTTATCAATTGGTCTATGGTAAGGTCTGTCACTTGCCAGTTGAGTTGGAGCATAAAGCATACTGAGCGATAAAGTTTCTGAACTTTGATGCCCAAGCTGCAGGTATAAAGTGAATGCTGCAACTGAATGAGCTTGATGAATTCAGATATTCTACTTATGAGAATGTCAAGCTCTATAAAGAGCGAACCAAGATATGGCATGACAAGAAGATTTCCATCAGAGGGTTTCATCCTGGTCAAAGAGTGCTTTTGTTCAATTCAAGGCTCAAGCTCTTTTTCGGGAAGCTGAAGTCCCGGTGGTCAGGACCATTTGTGGTAACTAAAGCATCACCGTATGGTCATGTGGAAATTCAGGAAGAGAATTCTGACAGAAGGTTACAGTAAATGGCCAGAGGTTGAAGCATTATCTTGGAGGCAAAATTGATCGCCAGAGGTCCACTTATCTGCTGACTTACCAGAACTGACCATCAAGCAAGTGACGGTAAAGAAGCGCTTGTCGAGAGGCAACCCGATGTTTTTGTATCCTTAAGTTTGGTTTTTACTTTAATTTTTTATTTATTTAGTTTTGTTTGGGTTTCTAATGTTTTTCCTTTGTTTTATGTGTATTTGGATCATGCAGAGTTATTAGAATAGAAATAGGTACATTCAGACAGAGTTTCGAACACCCTGGAGTAGTTTGGTGCGGACAAGGTAGCGCCTAACTTCAGAAAGTGAAGTTAGGCTCCACATGAAGACCAATTTTGAAGGAAAGCTGCTGGAGGGGTGGCGCCCAACTTCACTTCTTGAAGTTAGGCGCCAGTTGTGCGTGCTTTTGGGCAATTTTCTACTAGAGGCTTGGCGCCTAACTTCACCTTCTTGAAGTTAGGAGCCACATGAGGCGTTCTTGGAGGATTTCTTGCTGCCAGCTCCGCGCCTAACTTCACTTTTATGAAGTTAGGCGCCAGAAAAAAAAATTTGAGGTGGTGCCTAACTTGAGTTTTACCAAGTTATTGTAAGGGAGGCATATCATACAGGAGGCCTAGCGCCTAACTCCACTCTTCTCAAGTTAGGCGCCAGGAGAGAAGCAAACGCGAAGTTAGGCGACGAGATCTCCAAGTTAGGTGCCAGCTTTTTTGTTTTGCCTAATTCCTCACCGAATCACGTGAATCTTGAACCAAATCCTTGTGATTCGATCCCCCACCCCTGCACATCTTCACTTTCCCTTTTCTCTTGTCTTCAATTCCCTTTCCAGCCCCTCCTCGTGACTCCAGCTTCTTCACCCTTTCATTCCCCATATATCCCCCACCCCCCTAACCTACCCGTGACTCCCTCTTTCAATCCCCAAAGATTATCCCCCAAACTAAAGCCCACCCGTTACCGAACCCCCTCTTCCCACATCCCTCTATATAAAGCCCCTCCACCATTCAAGCCACACACAACAGCACTAACACACAACAAACCATTCCATTCCCACTCCACAATTCTTTTCCAAAACCCTCTCCAACTTCCTTCGGACACAATCCCCCCATCTCATATCCTTATATCCCTCGTCCCCAACCCCCTGCCTATATACACATGTCCCATCTCTTAATACAACACCTCTCTCCTATTAATCCCAACCCCTCTTCTATACACATCACTACCCCCTTCTTTCATTACCCCTCCCCTCTGTCCGTCCCCTCGTATTTTCTTTTTATTTTTATTATTCTTTTATTCAGTTTACGAAAAAAATTCAATTTAATTTTACTTCATTATTTCAGATTCCGTTATCCTCTACTCTCTGTCTTCCTCTTTGTTCTTTTCTATTTTGCTCGAGGATGAGCAAAGTTTTAAGTTTGGTGTTGTTGCTTAGCTTGTAGTGTTTTCTGTTCACTATAATGGCACCAAAAATTATTGAGTCCTCAAGGAAAAGGAAAGGCAAAGAGCTAGCCACCAGTTCTTATAATGCACAGAGGTTTCGGTCCAAACTCCATGAGGAACACTTTTGTGAGAATACTTACAAGAAGGTTGTAATTCCAGAGGTGAAGTTTGTGCTTCAACCGGATGAATATCCGAAAATTCAATTTCAGATTTAGAGGAGAAGGTGGCAATTTCTGTGCAACCCGGACACTAAGGTTGGAAAATTAATGGTCCAAGAATTCTATGGCAATCTCTGGGTCACTTACAAGGATGTTGACGGTGTCAATGAAAAGAACTATCAAAGCTAAGTGAGAGGAAAGGTCATTAATTTCTGTCCAAGAAGCATCCGAAAGGCCCTCCATCTGCCACCTCCGGATCATACATCTACCTGTTATAGTGAGAGGATGCACAGAGATCAGCAACTAGACCAAGTACTTAAAGAAATATGTATTCCGGGTGTTCAGTGGAGAATAGGTTTAGAAGGGACACCGAACCAACTGAAGAGCACTGATTTTCTTCCTAAGGCTAAGGGATGGCTAGACTTCATCCGGAGGTCTATCATACTAACTAGCAACCGGTCCGAATGCACTATGGACCGGACTGTCATGATTCACTGTATCATGAAAAGAGAAGTGGTGGAGGTAGAGGACATTATTCCACAACAGATATATAACATTGCCTCCAATCCTCTTAAGAAGGCTAGGCTTAGTTTTCCACATCTGATTTACCGCCTATGTGAAGCAGTAAAGGTAAAGGTGGATAACGACTTTCCCATTCTTGTTGAGAGGCCAATTACTAAGAAGACCATGGAGCATCTTAGGGAAAATCATAGTGTCCCCAGAGAAGATCAAGTTGAGGAGAAAGCTCAACAGGACCATCCTCCATTACCTCAGGGACATTACTTTCCGCCTCAAGAATACTGGCAGCAGCTTGTTTTTTCTATTGAGCAGATGAGAATAACATAGGATAGCCACTGGCAGTAGTTCAATTCATCCATGGAGCATATGAGGGTGACACAAGACAACCGCTGGGAGTATCTCACCTCCACCCTTGATCAGATGAGGGCAGCCCAGGATACTCAGCGCCAAGAGCTTTCCCAGCTGAGACAGGACTTTGGCCGTCTGAGAGGACCATATGGACCACAGTTAGAGGAGAGAAATCCCCACCATGGAGACTGAGGTGGTTTAGTCCCTTATTCACTTCCTATTTTATTCTGCTATTATTATGTTATGTTCCTATTTTCTGCTATTTTGTCTTAGTTTCTGCATGATCTTTGGTTATTTCAATTCCTAGGTTCTAGTTTAATTTTGTAATTTTTAATTCTGTTATTTGCTTTTAGTTCTAAAAAGTTGTCTCATCTACCGCTCACTGAGCTTGAATCCAAAGATAAAAAGAAAAATAAGTGATGTATTGCATGAGAAATTGAGTTTATATTAAAGAGTAGTCTTATTTACTTAAATGTGATGGTATTATCTATGATTTTGAATGCATGATATGAACAGTACATATTTAAATTTGAATCAAAGGATGTTGATGCATGAGGAACAAGAATTTAGAGAACTATTATGAATTCTCTGAGGTAAACAAAAGCTTAATCCTTGAAGCAAAAGAAACAGCAAAAAAATAAAAATAAAAATAAAGAAAAGCAAGGTCCAAGGCTCTGAGCATCAATGACTAGGAAGGTCAAATATGATTAAAAGCTCAAAGAGCTGTTTTCCTAGTCATATGCTTGTGGTGTAAATGTGTGATAAACCCCAATTTTGTAGTTTATCTTGTGCTTAATTTAGAGAATTTTATCAACTTATCTCTCATTTATTCAATGAAATAGCATAGTTTTGTAATTCTCCCTAAATTTGTGCTCAAGAGTGAAAACATACTTTTTAGGCCTTTAATTTGCTAAATTTAATTCACTTTAATTCTATTCGATGCCTTGATATGTTTGTTGAGTGATTTCAGG
The DNA here is from genome assembly GCF_003086295.3 of Arachis hypogaea. Classification (NCBI taxonomy): domain Eukaryota; kingdom Viridiplantae; phylum Streptophyta; class Magnoliopsida; order Fabales; family Fabaceae; genus Arachis; species Arachis hypogaea. The sequence goes on from NC_092047.1 coordinate 18,916,355, forward strand.
TTCATAAGGCAAGTATTGGATGGAAGAAGTGAAGAGAAAAGCATGAAAAGTGGAGAATTCATGAAGAAATGAGCATTTGGAGAATTCAAGGCCACGCGTACCCATCATCCACGCGTACGAGTGAGAAGGATATTCATGGCCATGCGCACGCATCACCCACTCGTACGTTGATGCACCACTATTTCGTGATAGATTTTATGCTGAATTGAGTGGATTTTATCCATTATTCTCACACTTATTCATACAATTCACATGTTTTACATTTTTCTTCATAATTTTGTGCTATGATTGAAAACGTGCTTCTTTGGCCTTAAATTCGCTAATTTTAATCCTCTCTTATTACCACTCGATACCGTGAAATGTTTATTAAGTGTTTTCAGGGTTTATAGGACAGGAATGGCTTAGAGGATGGAAAGGAAGCATGCAAAAATGGAAGGAACACAAGAAATTGAGAATTTCAGAAGCTGGTAGCGACGTGCACGCATGGACGATGCATACGCATGACTGGTGCAGAAAACAAATGACGCGCTCGCGTAGATGACGCATACGCATGACTAGGAATTCTTTTGACGACGTGTACGCGCGGCCGACACGTATGCGTGACAAAGCGTCACGTGCTGCAGATATTAGAATTCACTGGGAGCGATTTCTGAGCTGCTCTGGGCCCAGTTTTAGGCCCGAAAATACTTATTAGAGGCTGCATAGTGGATCTGGATGGGGGAATGAATCATTCATACTTTTATTTAGAGACTCTTGAGTTATCAATAGTCTTTTGTTGAATGGTAATTGGACATTGCCGATTAGCTTGAACTTCACCAAAGCTAGTCTCTCACTATGAGTTGACTAAGATTTGTGAACTCAGATTGATTGTATGCACTTGACCTTCCTCCATTGGTTAGAGGTTAACTAAGTGAAGGCAATCCATATTTACCATCACAATTGATAATGATAATAAGGATAGGACTTCTAATCCTCTTTCCTTGTTAAGAGCTTTCGTAGTTATTACTTTATTTTCTTACCATTTTTACTCTCTTGTCTCTTAATTCAAAAACCCCAAAAACGTTTTCCCAAAATCAATAGTAAGTACACTTCCCTGCAATTCCTTGAGAGACGACCGATGTTTAAATACTTCGGTTTATTTTTATTGGGTTTGTATTGTGACAAACAATTTAAACATTGACTGAGGTTTAGTTGTCGGTTTAGAACTATACTTGCAACGCGATAATTTTTGTCAAAATCTTTATCGACATTTTTCCTCCGTCATACGTGTGAGGAGAAAATCTGCCAGCGACGCACACGCATCGACCACGCGCACGCGTGACACTGATCACGTGACCTCATTAAAGTGAATATGCTGGGGGCGATTTATGAGCTTTCCAGGCCCAAGTCCAACTCATTTTTGAGGCTATTTCATTCAAAATTCAAGATTGGACAAAGGGAGGAGCAATTAGATTAGGTTAGCATCATGTTGTAGGTAGTTTTCTAGAGAGAGAAGCTCCCTCTTCTCTCTAGAATTAGAGTAGAATTAGGTTAGATCTCCTTTAGATTTAGGTTTAATTCTTGTTTTTATCTTGATTTCTTTACAATTTCTTGTTCCTACATCTTCATTCTCTTAGTTTATAGTGTTAATTTCCCTTTTTATGCCTCTTTTATGTTGATGAACTCTTGTTGGATTTGGATTTTCTTTAATGCAATTTATGTTTCCATGTCTTTTATTGCTTTCTTGAGTTGTTAGTGTTAATTTATTGCATTGGGTGGTGATAGATTTTATTATTCTTACAATTTTATCATGCTTTCCTTTTATGCCTTCCAAATGTTTGACAAAATGCTTGATTGGGTATTAGAATAGTTTTTTAGCATTCTTTACTTGGAAAGAGAAATTAGGTGCTCTTAAGTCATCAATACCCAGTTTAGATTGGTGATCTAGAGTTGTTAGTTAATATTATTTCCATTGACTCTAATCTCTTGCTAATTCAATTAGTGAGTTGATTAGGACTTTTGGATTGAGATTAACTAGTCTTATTTGACTTTCTCTCATGTGAAGATAACATTATACCTTCTTCCAATGTTGGAGATTACTAAATAGGATTAGCTCTTATTAATTATTGTATTATGATTGATGACTAGGATAGAAAGTCTATACTCTCAATCCTTGCCATGAATGTCTCTCTTTATTACTTGCTTTATTTAGTTGTTTGCTTTATTTTCTTGCCATTTAATTTTTTGTCCCCTTATTTGCAAACCATCCCTTGGATACCATAACTAATAATGTGCACACCTCACTACAATTCCTTTGAGAGACGACCTAAGATCTAATACTCTCAGTATTTTTATTGGTTTGCACTCGTGACAAACAAAATTAAACTTTGATTGAGCATTACTTGTCGGTTTGGAACTATACTTGTAACGAGATTATTTGTGTGAAATTCCTAACCGGTGGTTTTGCTCATTTCAAGTTTTTGGCACCGTTATCGGGGAATTGCAATGTGTGCTTGTTATTGATTATTGTATATATGTCAATATTGTGAATAGTTTAATTTTTGATTTGTTTGCTAGTTTTTGTTAGTTGTAGCATCTTATTTTTCTTGTTTCTTGTTAGTTTTTGTTTTCATTTTTCTTGCTACTATGAATTATCACCACTTTGGCTATGAGTTTGGTTCTAACTATGTTGTAGGGAATGGACGCTACAATGAGGATATACATCAAGGATGGGACAATCAAAGGTGGGAGGAGCCTCAAGTATTTGATCAACCTTCATGGCAACAACCTCCACCAATGTACTATAATCAAGAGCCATACCATGATGCATACCAATCTAATGTATGTGGTGGACCTCCTTGTGGTTATCAACCACAACCACCATATGCTTATGGACCCCCTACTCAACATTGTTATCAACCCTACTCACAAGCCCCATACCACCACTCACCTCCATATGATCCTAACCCAAATCCACCATACCAACAACCATATGAGCCATACTTAGAGCCACCACCATTCCAACATCAATATTCTCAAGAACCATCAATTCCATATACATCACCTCCATACCCTTACTAAGATGAACCACCTTCCAATTATGAACCCTTTCCTCCAAACAATGAACTCTCTCTCCCACCACCTCCTTCAAGGGATGAAGCGCTCCATACCTTCTTGCAAGAACAACGAAGAGATATTAGCTCTTATATCCAAAGGCAAGAAGAGCAACAAAAGGAGCTAAAGAAGATAGAAAGCATGGTGGCTACCATGACTGAAGCCGCTAACCATATGGCCTCCTACCTAAGCTCATATATTCAAGACACTCCCATTGACAAATGTGGAGGATCAACCAAGGAGCATAGTGAGGGAGCGAATTTAGAGCTTCAAGGTGGAGAAGAGAAGTTGAAGCAAGAAGTGCAACAAGAGGAGGGACTAGAGACAATTGAATCGGGAGGAGTGGTTAAAGAATTAGGAGAGGTTGATCAAGAATTGGACTCAATCATTGATGAGTTCTTGTCTTCACTAACAAATCACCTCGAAGATTCCATTGAGCCTTCTTCCATTGAACTTAAAAGCAATGTTAAGGAGGGTGCGCAACCTCTAAGGCACATGGGGAATGATGAAGAATTGGAAGAAGTTGAGAAAGCAACAAATCTTCCTTTTTATGATGATTCCACACCAACACATGTTCCTTTGGTATTTGAGGAGTCTTCTTCCATTAAAGTTGAGGTTGATGTTGAGATAAGTTCCACATTACCTCCAAGTTGTGACATGAAGAATGGAGAAGAGCTAGAAGAGGTTGGTGAAGAAGAGATTGAATTGGAAGATAGCTACCAAGAGGAAGAGGCTAAAATTGAAAAAGCTTATAAAGAGGTGGATGTAACCAAAGAAGAGCACAAGGGAGTAAACCTCGCATTGTCAAAGTGTGGGGAGGTCTCCCTTTCTAAGTCACCATCATCCTTTACACCATTCAAGTGGGTAAAATTCATATCCCTTAGCTTTCTTATTCCACTTGAATATGGGTTGCTTGAAACGGATGGTCAACTTAAAGCTCTTTGTAGAATGAAAAGCAAGAAAGGGTAGTGGTAGGCATCATGATTCACGGTTCATTGTGGTTGAAAGCTCAAGGTTAAGGAGCAATGGTTGGTGTAGAACCAATTTGCATGGATCTCGGAGGATGTTTGGGCGCCTATATGAGAATTCTATGTGCTTGCCACCCAGATGGAATCATGATGATCAACTTGAAGACGGGTGTGAAAACAAAGTTTGGGATCCCGGATTACAAGATGAGGATCAACTTAGGAAGGTCCAAGCTTGTGAAGAACTCCATCAAGGCTTGATGTAAATGATTTGGAATGTTGGATTTTATTGGAGATTCAAGCATTGGTGGAAGTTCAAAGATGAATTCAAGCACAAGCCACCTTGATGAGAGCTCCCCATAAGTCCAACTTAAGGACAATAAATAAAAGTGCTAGGTGGGAGACACCCCACTATGGTAAACTCTTTTCACTTTTCTCTTTTTGTAAATATTGGTAAAATAAGTTTAGTTTCATGTTTAGCTTGGTTTGTTGAGTTTATTTAGTAGTCTAGTATGTTAAATAAGGTTTTATGGTGTTTTGGTAATTGTTTAGAGGTTTGGAATGCTTGGTTTGGTGGAAAGAATTGGAAAATTTTGAAAAACAGAGCAACCAGCCACGCGTACGCGTGACCCCCAAGTTTCCAACACCTCACGCATATGCGTGACCCCCAAATTTTCCATGCCCAGTACAAAAACCAGAGAGTTGCGCGCGTAGTGTGCTGAAATTGTGCCTCTAGCACAATTTTGACCCACGCATACGCATCACCTATCTCTCTTCACCCACGCGTACGCGTCGACGATGTGTACGTGTCACCCCTCATTTCTGCCATCCACGCGTGCACGTGACATGACGCATAAGCGTGACCCCCTGCCCTGTTCCACTCACTTCTTTTCTTCTCTTCTTTCCATTTCTTTCCTTCTCTTCTCTTCTCTTCTTTTTCTTCCTTCTTTTCAACCATCATCTAACACTACCAATCACCATCTATCACCATCTCTTTTAGTTAGTTAGTTAGTTAATTAGTTTGATTTATGTTTATTTTTCTGTTTTTCATTATAAGTGTTTGATTATTAACCTTGTTTGCTATCTATTGTTGCTGATTACTAAAGATGTTCTTTTAACATCATTGTTGTTAATTTTCATTGTTGGATTTCTTTATTGAGGTTATAAATTGTTGCTTGGTTTTGAGTTCTTAATGCTTAATTTTGTGCATACCAAGTACTTGTACATTGCCTTCAAGCTTCACAAATCTTTTGAATTGCATGTTTTGGCCACCATGTGATTTGATTTCATTATCTATGATGAGGCAATTTGTGTATTATCGATGCATTTTTTGTTAGGTGATACTTGTTTATGATTGATCTTCATTTACATCACCTATTTCATGCATTGAGATTTTGGAATTATGAAATTGGATCGTAAGCTTACCTAATTGCATATTTTTGAGCTTTTCAAGCTTTGTGGACCATGCTTGCTATGTGATTGAGTTTAATTTCTATCTTCTTTTTCCTAAGTTCTATAGCACCTAGGTGTTCCACCTCTATGTCACTTAAGTGTTGCAAACAAACTTCAATATGTGTCATTGTTTGATGTGTGGGCTCTATATTTCATTTTGTTCATTAAAGTTACCTTGCACATCAATCAATGTCTATTCATTATCCAATTCACAATTGCTTGATTTTTGCTTAAATGTTTTTATGCTTCTTCATTCCTTGTTTGGTTGTCTTAACCAATAAGTTTTCTTTAAAGTATTTCAAGCACACTAGAATGAGTGAAGTGCATGCTTCTTTTGTGCAGTTGTGACATAGCTTTAAATGCTAGTGTGTGTGTTCTAAACCGTGCGTAATCTTAGAACTCACACACTATTCTTCCTTAATGTCACACTAATTCACTCACTCCATTCTGGTGGTTCTTATCTCATTCCAACAATCTATGCTTCCTTGCTTGTGCATTTACCTGTCTCATTATATCCTATTTCTTATTGCTCGGTATGATTTGTCATAAGAAAAAATGGAAGCGGGAAAAAGAACACGCAGCAACCGGTTGATCCACCAGCTGAAGGTGGCAATCCGCAAAGTTGCCGTACCCCCTTGCTCATCTTTGAATGCACCGAGGACGGTACAAAGTTTTAAGTGTGGGGAGGTCACCCGACCGATCGGGCGTTTATGGGTGACAAATTTCTAATCCCAATATTTTTGCATTTTATTTTTAGCTCTTTTAGGATTTTTTTTGTTGCATCGATCTTCTTATTTTGCATATATATATAATAAACTTAGTCAAAATAATAAAATTTTTCAAGGATTTTATCTATAGGACACCCCAATTGATTTGAAAAAAAAATTTAGAATTTGCTTGAATTATACATTGTGGAACATGTTTTGAACTAAGAACACATAAGCATGTGAGTTTTGAACCTAATTGTGTGGTTACATCATATAACCTTTATTTTCCATTCTTGTATGTATTATTCTCTTTCTATGATTGTAATCTTTGATTTGTTTGATTCTTTATGTCCATTATTTTGTGTATGAATGCACTTATATGATTGAGGTCATTGTTTCAAATAGCTCACTTACCCAAATAGCCTACCTTTTATCTTCCGTTGTTAGCCAACTTTGAGCCTATGCTAAACCCCTTTTGTTCTTAATTTTAGCACATCACAAGCCTTAAAGCGAAAAACTATAAATGTCCCTTTTTTGGATCTTTGATTAGCTTAGACTAGTGAGAATATTTATCATTTAATTGTGGGAGAGTTGGGAGCATTGGGTAGAGATAAAAGTGTGTTTTTATATTTTTGTCAAAATTTTGAGAATGGGGTACATACTCATGTATTAATTAAATGTTAAACCATATGCATTGACATTCTTGTATATATTTTGGTTGAAAAAAAATGAGAAAAACAATAAAAATAAAAGAAAAAAATATAGAAAAAAAATAGAAAAAGAAAGAAATAAAAATGGGACAAAATGCCCCAAAGTAAAGTTCAATAATAATCAATGCATATGTGTTGTGATAAAAAAGAGAATTCATGACTTTGTGAAAAAGTGAAGAATGGGTAATTAGGTTAGCTTTGAATTGTATAGGTTGTAGGTTAGGTAAGAGCTTAGGTTAATCAAAAATTCAAATTTCAAGCTCACTTAACCAAATACAATCTTACCTTGACCCTAGCCCCATTACAACCTATGGATAAGTCCTCATGATAATTGTATGCATGCATTGAATAATTGTTGATTGTTAGATGAAAAACAAATCTTAGAAAGCATGATTAGAGGAGAATTGAGAGGATCAACCCTATATACTTGAGCGACTAGAGCGGATACACATCCGGTGAGGGTTCGATTGCTCAATTACATGTTTTCACCCATGATTATCTCTTTTCTTTCAAGTTTGTAAATTCTTCTTAATAACTCAATTCAATTGTGGATTTGACTTGGTTGTTAATACCTTTAGCCCTCATGTTCATATATGCTTTCTTGGAAATTGATTTATTTTGACCAAGTAATTGCATGCATTTAAATAGAATGCATTCAGATAGTTTATTTGCAATGAATAAATATTGATACCTTTTGTTTCTTTTTTTAGTTTAGCATAAGGACATGCTTAGTTTAAGTGTGGGGTGGTTTGATAAACCCCAATTTTGTGATTTATCTTGTGCTTAATTTAGGGGATTTTATCAACTTATCTCACATTTATTCAATGAAATAGCATGGTTTTGTAATTTTCTCTAAATTTATACTTAAGAGTGAAAACATACTTTTTAGACCTTTAATTAGCTAAATTTAATTCACTTTAATTCCATTCGATGCCTTGATATGTTTGTTGAGTGATTTTTAGGTTCATAAGGCAAGTATTTGATGGAAGAAGTGAAGAGAAAAGCATGCAAAGTGGAGAATTCATGAAGAAACGAGCATTTGGAGAATTCAAGACCACGCGTACATTCACGCGTACGCATGAGAAGGATATTCATGGCCACGCGCATGCGTCACCCACGCGTACGCGTGAGGAGGAAATCTACCAGCGACGCGCATGCGTCGACCACGCGCACGCGTGACGCTGATCACGTGACCTCATTAAAGTGAATACGCTGGGGGCAATTTCTGAGCTTTCCAGGCCCAAGTCCAACTCATTTCTAAGGCTATTTCATGCAGAATTCAAGATTGGACAAAGGGGGAAGCAATTAGATTAGGTTAGCATCATGTTGTAGGTAGTTTTCTAAAGAGAGAAGCTCCCTGTTCTCTCTAGAATTAGGGTAGAATTAGGTTAGATCTCCTTTAGATTTAGGTTTAATTATTGTTTTTATCTTGATTTCTTTACAATTTCTTGTTCCTACATCTTTATTCTCTTAATTTATAGTGTTAATTTTCCTTTTTATGCCTCTTTTATGTTGGATTGGATTTTCTTTAATGTAATTTATGTTTCCACCAATTCCATGTCTTTTATTGCTTTCTTGAGTTGTTAGTGTTAATTTCTTACATTGGGTAGTGGTAGATTTTATTATTCTTGCAATTTTACCATGCTTTCTTTTTATGCCTTCCAAGTGTTTGACAAAATGCTTGGTTGGATGTTAGAGTAGTTTTTGAGCATTCTTGGCTTGGAAAGAGAAATTAGGTGCTCTTGAGTCATCAATATCCAATTTAGATTGGTGATCTAGAGTTGTTAGTTAATATTATTTATATTGACTCTAATCTCTTGCTAATTCAATTAGTGAGTTGATTAGGACTTTTGGATTGAGATTAACTAGTCTTATTTGACTTTCTCTCATGTGAAGATAACATTATACCTTCTTCCAATGTTGGAGATGACTAAATAGGATTAGCTCTTATTAATTATTGTATTATGATTGATGACTAGGATAGAAAGCCTATATTCTCAATCCTTGCCATGAATGTCTCTCTTTATTACTTGCTTTATTTTCTTGCCGTTTAATTTCTTGTCCCCTTATTTGCAAACCATCCCTTGGATACCATAACCAATAATGTGCACACCTCACTGCAATTCCTTTGAAAGATGACCCAAGATCTAATACTCTCGGTATTTTTATTGGTTTGCACTCGTGACAAACAAAATTAAACTTTGATTGAGCATTACTTGTCAGTTTGAAACTATACTTGCAACGAGATTATTTGTGTGAAGTAAAGCTTGAGACAGAGCATTTAAATCACGGCTAGGCTCAAGGTGCAAAGCACCAAAGAAAAGAGAATAAAAGAAATTTTGCTGTGTTCAAGGATTAACACAAGGTAAAAAGGCCAGAGAATTCATAATATTATCCTGATTCTAATTCCAAATGACAGTGACATTCCTCTGATTCAAAGGATAGTGAGATGTCAAACCTATTCAAAATTGCAGTATATAAACTCCACTTTAAGAAGAGACAGGAGCTTAATTGAATACTCACTTCTCATACATATTCACATCCTAAGTTGCAATAGTTTTGATTGCTTGAGGACAAGCAACAATTCAAGTTTGGTGTTGTGATGCGTGAGCATCTCTCCTATCTTTTCCTAGTAAATTTGCATTTGAATTTGTAAGTTTAATCAAGATTTAAATACTTTTTAGTCACTTTGAATGCTCCTTTGAGTTGTGTGTAATTCTATTTATTTCAGGTAGCATTCGGATGGATTTAACGAAGTTTTGTAGAAAAAGAGAAGAAAGTGAATGATGTTATCAACTATGAACTCCTTGCACTCTAAAGGACATAACTTGCGCTACAGAGATCCAATTGACGTGATTCTAGTGGCATTAGAAAGCCAACTTTCAAAGCTTTTTAACGATGTATAATAGTATACACTTCTTATCCAGCATACATGGCCATACTGGCGCCTAACTTGGCTTTTTTCAAGTTAGGCGCCGGAAGAAGAACTAAAGCTCCATATGCTTGCTACCAAGGTGGCGCCTAACTTGGAATTTCCCAAGTTAGGTGCCAGATGCAAGTTAAAGCTCCTTTTTGCGTGCTGCCTCATCCAAGTCTAACTTCACATTTGTGAAGTTAGGCGCCAGCCTAAGAGAACCAAGTGGTCCCAGTGCCAATTGAAGCAAGCAACGAAGATGTTATTTAATTTTGATTAAAACTTTAATTTATTTATAAATAGGAAAAGATATTATTTAGTTCTAGAAAATATATTTTACATTACTTAAGATTAGATATAAAAGGGAAAAGAATCAGCCCTTCGGGCTCTTCTCTTCTCTCGGACCTCATTCCGCAATTGAAAGTTTTTCAGAATCCTTGTTTTCTCTCTGAGCCATGAGCAACTAAACCTCCACTGTTAAGGTTAGGAGCTCTGTCTATTGTATGGATTGATACTATTGCTTTTCTATTTTAATTCATGTATTGATTTCAATTTCAAGAATTTGTTTTCGTTCTTCATCTTATAAATCTGGGTGGAAAGGAAGTATGACCCTTATTCTATTTGAGTTCTTGTAAACCTTGGAAAAGTAATTTACCTAAACAACAGCTTGAAAACAAACTCTCCTAAATCACTAATTATCTGGACTTAACGAGATATGTGACATATAATCCTCTTATATTTGGATAATTAGGGTTTCTGTGGCATATAAACTAGAATTAAACTTAACCCTCTAACCGGAATCAAGTGACCAAAGAATTGGCGGTTGATGAAGGTTAGAGGAGACTAAAAAGGTCTAAGGAATTAGGGTTTAGTCACATAGTTTGCAATGAATTGAATCTTGCATGATTAAAATAGTTGGTAAGAAAAGTTAATCTGGAAGATAAACATCTCTGAAACCTTAACTGTTTTACTCATATATTTCATAACTCGTTTACTGCTTGCTTTCTAATTTCCTGAATTTACTGTTTAATGCAATTAAAACCCAAACACTCTTTTCTACTTGTCTAACTAAGTATATCACTCAATCATTGTTGCTTAGTCCATCAATCCTCGTAGGATCGACCCTCATTCACTTGAGGTACTACTTGGTACGACCCGGTGCACTTGCCGGTTAGTTTATGGGTTATAAATTTCGCACCAGTTGATTACAAAGTGGCTCTTTAAAAGATAGTTTTCCAAAATTTTTCTCTGTTTGAAACCAACAAGGATCTATAATAGGGGACTGTGGGTTCTGGGATGGGTTAGAGTGGGTATGGAGCTTCGAATGGAGGAGAGAACTATTCCAATGGAAGTTAGAGTTGCTCAACCAACTTCATGACAGGATACTGATTGTAAAATTATCGGTTGATAGAGAGGATACAGTTATATGGAAATTTGGCAAAAAAGGTATTTTTTTCACTAACTCATTTGTACAGGTGCTGCAGAAAGAGACTCTCCCGGAGGACATCATAAGTTACAACTTCACTAGTACCATATGGAGAGGCTTAGTCCCTCCAAGAGTTGAACTTTTTTCATGGTTCATTTTAGTTGGCAGGGTCAACACGAAAGAGAGACTAAGTAGACTTAGAATTATTAATCATAATGATAATATCTGTGTTTTGTGTAAAAAGGATATAGAATTTGTGCATCATTTATTTTTTGGCTGTGAGTTTACGTGGCAGGTGTGGTGTGCTTGGCTGACGTGTGCTGGTAGAGCTTGGACCATGCCGGGGACTGTTAAAGAGTTTTTTGAGAGTTGGATTGGAGTACCAAATTGTAAGTCTGAGCAAAAAAAGTGGCTGATAGGTTTCTTTGTAGTTATTTGGGATATTTGGTTGGAACGGAATAGCAGAATATTCCAGAGTTCAGAGACAGGTGTTTAAAAAATTAAGACTAAGTCTTTTTTGAGTTACAGGGTATGAAGTGGTGTTGATCTGTTTGGTTGTTAATGGCAATGTCAGAGATGACAATCAATTATACCTTTTTATTTGTGTTTAGTGTCTCGTGCTTTATTGTGCTCTTTGTTCCTATATGCTCTACTTCATTGTGTTGAGCTCCTTTTATTTTAAAAAAAAATTGGTTTGTTTTGTAATGTCTATAATGCTATACGATAATTATCTCATTTTAAAAACATTAATGTGATAATAAACTAATTGAAAGTGATAAATTAGGTGAAACTTATGTATATCAGAATAGAATAAAGCTTTACATATTAAAAGTTATTATTAGGGTCTTACACCTTTGATCAATTACTTGCTGAACCCCAATCCTGAATGAAGAATTTATAGTTCTATATTTTTGTGGGCTTGAATAGAATTTATGCAAATGACCATTAGTAAAAAGAACTTTATAGATTAAATGGTTAAATGTCTTTATATTAACGATACTTTTAACAACTAGTATTTTTATTCATAATAAGTTTTTGTCAACAATCTGCCACAAGATATTTCGAAGAAAGAACTTTATCACTTGTTCCATTAAACAGGACGAATCAATGATATTTATCTTGCTCGTAAGGTTCTTTTGTTTGCGTTTGTTCGCTATACAACGAAAGGGGGGCTGTGAAGGCTATATCAGAAATGCATCAAGCGTGCATAAGGGGAAAGACAATCTATGTAGGTGAGTCTAAGTATAGAAGGCCTATGGAAGGGAAGAACACTGGGCTATGTAAGGAAGACATTGCAAGATCTGTTGAAGAAAGTAGGCAACCTCAGAGAGAAAAAAGTCTTATAAGAGTGGAAGAAACGAAGAAGGATACCTCTGTCAAAGACCCGCATGAGAATGGCTGGACGAAGAAGATTGAAATTCCAATAGCAAAAGAGAATTTCGATTGGCTGCTGAGGAGCTTGGTCGGAGGAACGACGACGGCCATTGATTTCAAATCGTTAGAAAGAGCGATCAGCAAGAACTTCCCTCAGATTGTTGAGGTCAGAGAACTTGGAGCATATAAAGCCTTATTAGTTTTTGATTCTGTGAAGAACGCAGAGGAAGCGTATACCTTCAAAATGAATAGCTTTTTGCAATTTTTTCATAGCGTTTGGCGATGGGAGGAATCAGAACGCAGTGAAACTAGAAGAGTTTGGTTAGAATGCTATGGAGTGCCCCTACACGTTTGGTAAGTGGATACATTCAACAAGATAGGCGGCCTATGGGGGGAAGTAGTAAAATATGATGAAATGACAAAGTCCGCCTTATCTTTCAGTGTTGGCCGAGTGTTAATTGACACTTGTGTGTTTGACAACATTAAATAATGGGTACATATCACTGTGGGCACTAGTGACTTTGATGTCTTTGTAAAGGAGGTGGGATGTGAGATATATGGGAAAAAATGCTTGACGGAAGATGCACTCACTGGGCCGACGTGTGGAAGCTCTAGTTCACATGGTGATGAAATGGTGGCCATGGCGGCAATGTGGGATCCGGTGGCTGAGCTAATCATGACACGGGCTAACGAAAGTGATGAAGATAAGGGTAGAATGGTAACATCATATACTTTTTTGAACGAATGCAATCAAGAGCATTTAAATCCGTATCAATTGCAGAGGATAACGGATTCTTTCAGAATTAAAGAAATTAATGGGGATGCTGATTGTGAGAATTTTGAAGATTGTACGGAGATTGAGTCGGAAAGAATGGTTACATAGGTTTGCTTTGATCAAGGAAGTGGGTCCAAGAATTTTGAAGTCAGGATCAAAGGACAGGAAGAGAAGGGTGTGTGTTTTACAAATAACAAGGCTCAAAAGGAATGTTATGAGTCAAGGATCCTTCTGGGCCATCAGGTTGGTGGGCCACCGTAGCATAACCAATTAGGCCTGCACGTTCAACAAGATAGATCTACTGAAGGTGGGCAGGTTCGAATGCTGCTCATGGGATCCGGTTCGGTGCAGGTGGGGCCCTCCCTAGTGAATGCTGAACGGTGCACTAGCGTAGCGCTCCATCCCTAACGCGCCCAAGTTCACGCCGCTACCAAGGATAGTTCCTCACGTTCTTTAGCGCTGCGAGGTGGCGTGATGCGTGTTCAAGGCTTGCACGGCTTGGAAGCTAAGCAGGGGGCAATTGTACTATAATGGAGGAGAGGTTGGTAGTGCCAAACATGGTGAAAGGGTACAACCAAGGGCTGGACGTGGAGGAATTGGCTGAAGGAAGAATGGGCCGGGCAAACCAAAGGGGCCAAATATTGCAATTGCAAGAGCAGGAGAACGATGGGGTAGTAGTAGCAGGTGAAGACAAAGCCATGAAACATGAGAACGTCAAAGAACGGGCTACTGAGGATATTGGATCTGAAACAGGAGCAGAAGTCACAAATCAAATTGCTGACTAGGGGTTTACGGAGGAAGGACAGATGGCCGAAAATAAGGAAACGTGGAAGTTAGCCATGGAATCTGGTGCGGTTTTTTAAGACGAAGAAGAAGACATTATGGCGATTTTACAAAGCCAAAATGAAGACCTTGCAGCAAAGAGAAAGATAGCAAAACAGAAAGAGGAAGCTAGGAGGAGCAGGCCTAAACAACATAACAAGATGTGTAAAATTTCGTTTAAATGATTTATAGTTGTTGGAATGTTAGAGGCCTAAGAGGGGATGGGAAGTTAAGTATGGTGAAAGAGTTGAAGAAAAAGTATAGATTAAATATGCCAGGTTTGATTGAAACTAAGAGGGAGGTAATGACTAAGTTTGATGTAGTACGTTTGTGGGGTTGTGACACAGTGGGTTGGGACTATGTAGAATCAGTAGGTGCGTCTGGTGGCTTATTATTAATGTGGGACGATTTGTTGTTTAAACAGTCGAACTGTTATAAAGGTGATGGTTGGCTATGCATTGAAGGTTTGTTGACAAAAAATAACTTGAACTGTGCATTCTGCTTGGTGTATGGAGCACATACGCGAAGGGAGAAACTGATAATGTGGGAGGAGTTAAGCTACATTGTGGGCTTATGTCAAGTTCCGTTTTGTTTCATGGGGGACTTTAACGAGATACTAAGGTTAGAGGAAAGGAAAGGCGCTGTTAGTTTGCCGACTACGGCGGAAGATTTTAAGGGATGGGTGCAAGATTCACAGTTAGTGGATTTACCATTAACTGATCGGCAGTTCACATGGATTCGAGGTCGTTCTTGTAGCCGCATTGATAGGATTCTTGTCAGTATAGAGTGGCTTGAGGAGTTTCCAGATACTCGATTGAAAGGGGGACCAAGAGGTCTATCAGATCATTACCCGCTGATTCTAGAAGATACAAGACTAAATGCGGGTCCTAGACCTTTTCGAAGCTTGGATTCCTGGTTTACACATGAAGGGTTTCTGAGGATGGTGAAGGATGAGTGGCAGAATTTGAGTGAGGCTCATTTCACTAATAAGCTGCAGGCCTTGATGATATCGCTGAGGAGATGGCATAAGGACAATTTTGGTGGGATGGATGACAGGATAAAGAAATTTTAAGAGGAGATTAAGAAGATTGATGATATGGTTAGTGCTGGTAGCTATGACGGAACAGTGGAGGCCAGATGGAAGGCTCTTGTGACTTGCTGTGCGAAGTGGTATGCCAGAAAGGAGATCAATTGGAAGCAAATGTCTTGCTCTCAACATGCTAGAGATATGGACAAGAACACTAGGTACTTCCATAACCTAGCATCGGCTAGAAGGAGGAACAACATAATCGATTCCCTAGTAATTAATGGCAGATTAGTGAGAAACCAGGTCAGAATAAAGCTTGCTATTACAGAATTTTATAAAGAGTTGTATCGGCAGGAATTTGCTCCTAGGATTGGGATCCAGGATGGGTTGGTAAAGCTGATTGATGACGAAGATGCAGCATTGTTAGAAGTGATGCCATCACCGGAGGAGATATGAGAGGTAGTTTGGGATTGTGAGTCTAGCAAAATGCGGGGTAGTAATGGATACAATATGAACTTCATAAAGAAATGTTGGGATGAGATTGGTAGAGAATTTATCACAGCTGTGTTGGGGTTCTTCCAAAGTGCAAAGCTACCAACAGACGCTAATGTAACATGGGTAGTGTTAGCTCCAAAATTTGTGGGAGCTAAGGAAATCAAAGACCTAAGGCCGATTAGCGTGGTTGGATGTGTCTATAAGGTGATATCCAAAGTACTGATGAGACGGATGCGTCCAGTGATGCCAGGCTTAATGGGAGAGACTCAGTCTACATTTGTAAAAGGTCGCAAAATCATGATGGTGCTCTCATTGCTTGTGAGACGGTCCATTGGCTGAAATTACGCAAGAAGCAGGCGGCAATTATCAAATTGGACTTTCAGAAAGCGTATGACAGGGTGAGATGGAGCTTTGTGGATATTGTGCTACAGAAGATGGGCTTTGGTCTTAGATGGAGGACATGGGTGAAGGAATGTGTGACTACAATGTCTATGTCAGTGTTGATTAATGGGTCACCAACCAAGCCGTTCAAGATGGAGAGAGGTCTTAGACAAGGAGATCCTCTTTCTCCGTTTCTGTTCGTTCTTGTCGTTGACGTCTTGCACAGGATGGTGGGCAAGGCAGTCAGGAATGGTCGCATTTCTCCATTGTTGGTGGGGAGTGACAGCATAGAGTTATCGCACCTCCAATTTGCAGATGACACCATATTATTTTGCCCACAGGAAACGGAGACACTAGTGAACTATAAGAGACTTCTGCGTTGTTTCGAGCTGATGTCTGGCCTGAGCATTAACTTTGATAAGTCAAGCTTGATTTCGGTTAACTGTGAGAAGGAATGGATGACGAATATGTGTGGTCTGTTGGGATGTGTTGAAGCTACTCTACCTATCAGATACTTGGAAATACCTCTAGGGGCAAATCCTCGGTTGGTGAAAACCTGGAAACCCATCATTGACAAGGTGGAAGATAAGCTAAGCCTATGGAAAGCGAAGTCTCTCAACAAAGCTGGTAAGTTGGTTCTCATAAAATCTATTCTTAATAGCTTGCCAGTATACTACTTAAGCTTGTATAAAATGCCAAAGGCGGCTGCAGAAAGGATTATAGGGTTACAAAGAAGGTTTTTATGGAGTAAAGAAGATGGGAATAATGGTATACCTCTTGTGAAATGGGAATTGGTGCAAGCTCCAAAAAAGTTGGGCGGTTTAGGGGTGGGGGATGCTTTAATTAGAAATGTGTCGCTTCTGTTCAAGTGGTGGTGGCGCTTTTCAAAGGAAGATTGCTCGTTGTGGAAGAAGGTTGTTTGTTCATGTAATCAGCTGAACCCATCTGTAATGTTGTCAAAATAGCCTTTACCGTCAAGAGGTGGCCCGTAGAAAGATATTTGCCAACTTAATATTAGAGAATAAGAAGTAAGAGATACGATGATCAGTGGTTTGTCTATGGAGTTGGGAAATGGCAGACGTATTAGATTCTGGCAGGATGATTGATTACAAAGTGGCTCCTTGAAAGGTAGTTTTCCGAAACTCTTCTCTGTTTCAAATCAACAAGGATCTGTCATAGGAGGCTGTGGGTTCTGGGATGGGTTAGAGTGGATATAGAACTTTCAGTGGAGGAGAGAATTGTTCCAATGGGAGCTAGAGTTACTCAATCAACTTCATGATAGATTACGGCTAGTCAGACTAGCATCTGATAGAGAGGATACAATTATATAGAAATTTAACAGGACATGTGTCTTTTCTACTAATTCCTTTATGCAGGTATTGCAGAAAGAAACTTTTTCGGAGGATATCACGAGCTACAGCTTCACTAGTACCATATGAAGAGGATTGGTTCCTTCAAGAGTTAAACTGTTTGCATGGTTCGTCTTAGTAGGTAGAGTCAACACTAAAGAAAGACTGAGTAGACTAGGCATTATACATCATAATGATAACATTTGTGTCTTGTGTAAAAAGGAAATAGAATTTGTGCATCATCTGTTTCTTGGCTGTGAGTTTACATGGCAGGTGTGGTGTGCGTGGTTGACAAGTGCTGATAGAGCTTGGACAGTTCCAGGGACGGTCAAAGAGCTGTTTGAGAGTTGGAATGAAGTGCCTAATGGTAATTCTGAACAAAAGAAGTTGTTGGTAGGATTCTTTGCAGTTGTCTGGAATATTTAGCTGGAACGAAATCGCAGAGTTTTTCAGAACTCTGTGACAGGAGTTGATGCTATTAAGAATAGGTCGTTTTTGAGTTACAGGGAATGGTGCGGGGTTGATCCGTTTGGTTGTTGATGGCAATGCCGGAGATGACAACGGATTAGTTTCTTTGTACCGTGTTTATGTTCTTAATTTCATTTGTCTTGATTACCTACTTGCTCCACATTAGTGTGTTGAGCTCCTTTTTTTCAAAAAAAAAAATTAAAAAATTAAAAAATTAAAAAATTAATAATATCTAATATTTTTATAATAAATATTAAAAATTTTATTAAATAAAAAGAAAAAAAGAGATATGAAATTTGTGTTCTGATTTAGCTATTCTTATATAGTGAACACTTTATAGGTTAACATTTTTTTTTATTAAAACCACTTTTTGAATAGGCGCTTTTTAGTTAGGATAAAAAAAAAGGTGTTACTATGGCAAAATGGTAGTATTTGAATAAATTGTTTGAAAAAAGTGGTGTTCATACACTGGCAGGTCCAAAATAAATAAAGCCCAACATACAGACACCGTTCGATCTACTCCTACCTAACCTCATAGATGTCAGACACAACAACATGAGTTCGATCCCACTTATCTAAATAAGTAACTGACTCCTAAGATATCTCCTATTTATCTAGAAGGAAGATCTCAACAACTCCCAAGATAAAGGGAACGGTTATCCACCAACAAATGTGGAACTACTCCAAAAGGTGGTTATCTATTCTACTATAAATTCACAAACACCCCTCAGGTATATTCACGTTCCACTCTACTAAAAACCTGCCTAAAGCCTTTGCTAACTTAAGTATCGGAGTCTCTTACAAGTACCACCCCTACCTCCTCACGAGGAACTCGGACAGGCGGCACCTTAGCATATTAAGTCGGAGGCACCTTGGCATATCAAGTCGGACGCTACCACACAAAGGGATCTGGACCTCACGTTTAGGCCCAAATCAACGTTTCAGGTAACCCACGGAACATTGGCACCATTGCCGGAGACCTGGAGCTCAACCCTTGATAATGGCGAATGATTAACAAGATGGTCAGACAACTACTCGGCATGAATAAGATGCAAGTATATTAAAAAGAAGCTGGAATACAGTTTCTATGGATACCAGAAATCTCGTAAAAACTTCTCCTAATAGACAGAGGATATCAAATAGGGATGATGATTCTTCTTCTACAGCTAAATTGGATTAAATATACCAAACGGCAGAGACGAAGATAATGCACTCATAGACACCAACCATGGTGGATTGAAAACTGCAAATTCATCACCGTCGTAAAAATAAAAAGGGGGCTGGGAAAAGGGAACGAGAGTACGAGACTGATCCCAATTTCCTCATGGAGTAGGATGGACAATGACATCTGTGCCGACTTACAACCTCGGAAAGAATCATGATATCCACTCATGGTAATGGAGCAGTTGCATGTTCTAATTTATGAAAAATAAATAAATAAATAAAATGTCCCATATTGGTAAGTAATTAAAGGAGGAATGGAAAACATTATTGGTAAAAATAATGAAACCTTTCTTCTTACCTTATGCCAGAAAATGCGACATCAGCTAATTTGAATGCAACCCAATCGGACAATGAATTGATGAATTCAATTTTTTTCATTGGATTCACAGATTAACTAAAACAGAGTAGTGAATAACATCGAAAATCCTCATGGGATTCATTGGTTGCACATCTTTCAGTGACGACCGCAAGATGGTCGCCCTTCTCTTCGACGCCATCAAACCGCGTCACACGCAATCAAGCTTCCTGATCTGTTCGTCTCCTTTTAACGGAGCCATTGAGGAGGAAGCTAACACTGTCGGCTCCGAGATGACGTCCACGAATGAGGATTCGGGAAAGAGGAAGAGCTGGTTCTTCGACCCCTCAACAACGGCGTCTCAGCCCTTGACGCTCCTAAGCCTCCTCCATGGTCTCGGAGGTTCTCGATTCTTTAGGTTGAACAACTCTGAAGAAACGCAAAGAAATCGTAAATGTTCAAGGACCGACTCACTCTACTCGAATCCGGGATCTCCCGCTCAAGTTGCGTTTCAATTTTCCTCCATGTCATCAGTGCCAATAAAAAAATAATAATAATTCTGTTGTAAAATTTGATGATGTTTACACACCAATCAAAATGGATGGCATCAAGGAAGAAAACACACCATAACCAAAACAAAGGAGAAGAAAACACCGTCCTAAAGTCATTGTGGAAAGCAAATTAAAACAAACTCGAAAGCCAACTGAAGAAAAAAATATTCAACTAACAGAAAACTCAATTGGCAAGAAAAAATATGTGAGAAGAAAAAGAGTAAACAAGATTCCTGCTACTCCGGCAGAAGAAAAAACTAGTCTAATTAAAGACCTAATGGCAAAATCTACAAAAAAAAAGTCTTGTAAAAGGACTTTGTTTGACGGATTTGCTAGCACAAAAAAATGCAATCGCACAACAAAACAATGACAGTGAAATTGAAGACAACATGAATGCAAATCTTCCTTGTGGATAATCACTTTCATGAAAGAGGCATCAAAGTCATCAAGAGGAAGGAAAAAATCAGAAGAAAGTCAACCTGTTAAGAGGAAGGATATAACGAAAAAAATATTATCCCACAAAGAATATACTCCAACAGTAGAAGGGTGCTGGAGAAAGAAATCGCCTAACAAGTCTTATCCAACAGAGGCTATAGTAGGATTCAGTGAACCATTAATACTTAGATCTAACACAAAATCAAGAAGTAGCAAGAAAACAAGAGGGGAAAGCTCTACTATGAAAGAGGCATGGCGTCGTAAACCCAGAATGTAAACAAGCTTTCGAAGAATTCATAAAATTCTTGTGACAAGAGTAAAGTTCATCTCCTACCTAGTTCTGCTCGTCTACTTCAGTCTACTTCAACAGTAAATCTTCAAGCTAGCCAGTACAAAGTCGGGGACAATAATAAAATCCTGATCTAACAAACACTACAGTCACCTTCAATGTCAAAAGAAGTCAACAAGACGGACATCCTCACAATTTAGGGATGGATAACTCCAACCGTTGAATATATCAAGTTCGACATCCTTCTTCAAGAATAAAGGAACGCGAGGAGATTAATGAAAGAAGCTCAGCACTATACCTTAATTAGTTTGTAATATTCTCTATAAAAGAGGGATCTCAATACCTCTATCAAAGTGCGTCCCAACTTCAAATATATGAGATTCTAGACGAAAATCAAATTGAAATCTGTGGAATTTATCTGGGGCAGGTCACCGGCAAAAAGATATTACAAGCTAGCTTCTATTGACAGACTTTTCAAAACTCACACAAATACTATAAGCGTATGGAACAACTCAAACTACCACTGAAGAATCTCTCTTTGACATGCACATGGTACAGAAGCCATGATTCCCATTGACATAAATAAAGAAAAACAAAGGGCAACATTCTACATGAAGTTGGAACACAAAAGAAGATCTCAACAACTCCCAAGGTAAAGGAAATGGTTATCCACCAACAAAGGTGGAACTACTCCAAAAGGTGGTTATCTATTCTACTATAAATATACTCACACCCCTCAGGTATATTCAAATTCACTCTACTAAAAATCTGCCTAAAGTCCTTGCTAACTTAAGTATCGGAATCTCTTGCAGATACCACCCCCCACCTCCTCACGAGGAACTCGAACAGGCGGCACCTTGGCATATCAAGTCCGGCGCTGCCACACAAAAGGATCTGGACCTCACGTTCAGACCCAAATCAACGTTTCAGGTAACCCACAGAACAAGTGGTATTTTAGTAATAAGTTTTAGAAATTGTAGCATATTGGTTCAAAAACCAAAAGAAATAAAGTGAGTGGAGAAGAGAGAGATAATTTTTTAATTTTGAAAAAAAAATATTTTATTTTAATTATAATGAAAATAATACATTATTGTGGTATATTTTAATTGTCAAATTAATAATATATAATATCTTTTAATTTCAATTATAACGAAAAAATATCATATGATAATTTTAGTTGTTAAATTAGTAACTAGTAATAATATAAATGGAAGAGGAAAAAAATAAATAAGAGAAGGAAAAAAAATCTCTTTAATTTTGGAGGATAAAATTTCAATTTAATTGCAATTAAAAATACCATATAACAGATTTTTACCATAAAATTAATAATATATAATGAGTATTTTAAGAAATTTCTCCTAAAATATATGTTAACATTTTATATTTACCTTTGAATTAACATTTATAAGATTTTACACCCATCACAAAATACAACTTACACCTATATAAATCAACACATTATAATTTTCATCCGTATTTTTTAAAATTTACACATATGAATAAGATCAATACAATTTGTGCCTATATTTACCAATAGTTTACATCCGTGTGTACTTATTAATATAATTTAATACATTTTATTGCTCCTTATATTAAGATTCCTCTATTTATTAGGGATCAACGCTTTTAGGATAAGAAATATCAATACGACTAGACGGCCAAGTGATTTTTAAACTAAGTCCGCTTGTTATACACACGTTTCTTCTTCTTTGTGTTTCTTCTTCAACAACGACATCGTCATCGTCGTCATTGTTTGATTTCTTGTCCTCCTTCTTTTTCCTCCTCATCCTCCTCTATTATCATCAACATCATCGTCGTCTTCTTCATCTTCTTCGTTTTTTATATATATTGAAAAAACTAGAGCACATAAATTTTTATTCACATCACAGAAATATTGATGCACGACACAAAAATTTTGGTGCACAGCACAAATTTTTAAAGGACCACATACTCAGGTATTGACACTCAACCAACAAAATACATACAACACAGAAAATTTGGTATATATCTAGGGCTGGAAGTGAGTCAAGCCATCTCATGAGCCAGCTCAAGCTCGACTCGTTAACAGCTCGATAAGCTAAGCTCGTGAGCTGGTGAGCCAAGCTTGAGCCTGAAATTGAGCTCATAAATTAAATGAGTCGAGCTTGAGCTTGGATAAGCTCAGCTCATTAGCTCGTGAGCTGGCTCGATTATATATATATTATAACAATCTTAATTATTTAATATTTATATTTATTTTTTACATGTAATTTTAATATAAGACATAAATAAAAAATTTATAATTTATTAATAGATAAACAATATATAAAATTGATCTTTTCAAATATTTTTAAAAATATATAAGTTATAATTTATTGATATAAAATTATAGATTATGTATATATGTTTCTCTTATTTGAGCCAGCTCGTGAGCTTTTGGTCAGCCGAGTTTGAGCTTAAGAAATAAGCTCGATTGTTAATGAGTCGAGCCATGAGCCAAGCTCAATTTTCGTGATCCAAGCTTGAGCTTGGTCTAACTCGGCTCAGCTCGGCTCACTTCCAGCCCTATATATATCACATAAAATTTGGTGCACAACACAAAAATTTTAATGCATAGCACATAATTTTTGAAAGATTATATGTCCAAAGTATTGACACCTAACCAACAAAATACATATAGTACAAAATTTTGGTGCATAACATAGAAATTTTTTATGAACAGCATATAAATATTTGATGTTCAGCACATAAATTTTTAAAAGATTACAATTGACTCACCCAATTAATAACATACATTCAGAGCAAAAATTTATGTGCTATGTACAATAATTTTTGTATTATGTGTAAAATTTGTCTGTTATCTTATATCGATGAATTTGTGCTATGTATAAAACTTTGTGTGTCGTGTAAAAATTTTTGTGGTACGTCAATAAATTTTAATATTCTCCAACAAAAAATTTGGTGCTAAAAAAGTGAAAAAAAAAAAGAAAAATAGTGATACATACGCGCATTTTTTTTGTTGGAATTAGACTTAATTACAAAAATATTTATACATATAATATCACCAAAAAAATATACGAAATAGTTGGTTAGTATTGGTTTAAATTTAAAATAAAAAAAATTATATTAATGACTATCTAAAATTTCTCGTTTTAAATAATTTTAAAACTTGATGAAAATTTAAAGATGATTATTTTGGTACAATAAAAAATTATACAAATAAAAATAGGACACGTAGAATTTATTATTCACATTAATATTTATTTTTTTAAATATAAATTATATCATTATTTTTACAAAAATATTTTTATAGCTTAATAGAAATAAAAAATATTTTTTTATTTATATAAAAAACATAAATATTCTTTTTTTTTTATTTGACAAAAATATTTTTTTTAAATTAATCAGATTTTAAAATTCAACCGATTTTAATTTTATATTTTTAAATTAAAAAATTTTAAAGAATTAATTATAGCATAAGCTAATTTAATTAATTTTTGTTTTTAATTTTAAAATTCTAAAAAATAAAAATAGTAAAAAGTTGTTTTATTTTTTTTTTATGTAGCTAACATGTTTTTAAATTAATTGACTATAAATAATTATATCTGAAATTAATTTTATAGCGAAATTCTTTTAAATTTTAAACAATTTAAATAACAAAATAAAAACATATCCGACAAAAAAAAAAAACGCAAAAGATTGTTTTTCATCTAGGTTTCTGATGGTAAAAAAGAAGAAACCCTAATCAAACATTCTTCATATTCTCAAGTTGCCCTGTGTTCTTCTCTCCTCTTCCTATCCCTCTCTCCCTGGAGCCCGATCTCTCTCATCTCTCTCACTGTGGCGACGCACTCAAGCTCTCTTCCTCTCTCGTCTCTCTCTGTCTCCGGTCTGTCACTCAAGGTCGTCATCGCTCTCCGTGTCGTCACCCTCTCGCATTCAGAGGAGGAATTGGAAGCTATGAGTGTCAAGAGTTTGATTTAGTAACTGTATAGCTTCCAATTCCTCCTCTTTTTCCTGCACATCCAGTTTGAATGCTCGCATTCAGTCGCGCTCGTCATCGCCGGCGGAAGCAACAGGTCCCGGGACTGGTCGTCGTCGCTCTCTGTCTCATCGTTGTCTTGCACTCAGTCGCGCGCCTTTGTGGCGCTCGTCGTCGCCGGCGGCAGAAGCAGCAGGTCCCAGGCTGGTCGTCGTTGTCGCCGTCAACTTCCTCCTCACCGTCAGCTTCCTCCCCGCGGTCTTCGTCCTTCGCGTAACCAGAAGCTGCTTTCCGATTTGGTGAGTTCCAACAAATTTACCTGTTCTTTCTTTTACAGTTTTGTTGCTGTAATTATCACCGCACTCTGATCTTGTTGCTGAACGTTGAATGTGTTGCTAAAAATATCACTGAACTAGGGTTTTGTTGCTGAAAATCATCACTGACATGAATTTGTTACTGATTATCATTGAACCTTAAATAATTTGTTGCTGAAAATCATCACTGACATGAAATTGTTACTGATTATCATCACTGGACCTTGAATTTGTTGCTGTCTTACTCAAATAATTTGTATTCTTTATTTTGCTTTTGAATGCTAAACTGTTCTAAAGTATACTATAGATTAGTGAAGAAGATGTAAGTACCCATAATCACCTTGGATCTCCACTTCAGTATATATGTATGTTGATAGATGATTCTGATGTTTACTTGAATTGGGTGAAGTTGGAAGTTATTGTTAAAGCATTGAAATGACTTGAAATAGACATGGATGTTGAGGAGGTGATCTCTTTCTCTCCTCCTTTCCTTACTACTAGTTAGTGACTTGAGTTACGGCATGGTTTTATACTAGGTGCGGTCCATGTCAATTCATGGTTCCCATTCTTGATGAAGTGAGCACTCGCCTTAAGGACAAGATCCAGGTAGTCAAGATTGATTCTGAGAAGTAAACTGCGATCACAATTACAGGATTGAGGCCCTGCCAACCTTCATCATCATCAAGGATAGAGAGCCCTTCGATCGATTTGTGAGTTGCTTTTTTGGTTTGGAATGTTCTTAGATGAGGGCTTCTCTTGCCTTGTTAGTTTTGGTGGAATTTTGAAGGTGATTTATAAATTAGTTTAGTAAAGAGGTTAAGACAGCATTCTAATATCACTTATTGTTGAATATAGTCGACTTGCTAGTTCCAAATTAGGACCGGATGTTTGCACATTCATTGTCTCTAAAACTTGTTCTTGTTGACTTTAACATAATGAAAACATGCTTTGCTTACAAGGTTAAGAATCTAATAAGTGCATCTGTTCAAGAATGTTTAAGACCTTAGTCTGTGGTTGATAGCATAAAATGGTAGCATTATCTTTGATTTTCTAGTAGATTGTCACCTATGTTATCTTCACACTCCTTTTGTATATATAACTCTAAATATATTGAAGTTATACCATTATTTTAAATGTTAAGAGAGCTTCTCTTGCTGAATATATTTACTTGAAAGTTCCCTTAGTGCCCACCAATTTTTTAACACAAAATAGAGTTCTCATGTTGAAGCTGCATCATATATTTTGTTTATTTATAGTTTGCATGATCTTTTTTTATTTATTTGGCTGGTTAGTTTAGTTGATTTTATATATTCTCTTTTTATAATTCTTGAAAACAGTGGCCAGAAGACTTTCTAGTTGAGTTTCAAAGTCTAAAAGTAGGCTTCTCTGTGAAAATGGATCATGAAATTGTTAACTGATTATCAATTTACAAACAGGAGGTTACATCATGACAAGGATATAAATTGTAAATTAGTTAGGATTAATATTAGATGAGAAGAAATGAAGAATATCTGTCTAGGAAAATGTAACTCTTTCCCAACTTGCACATTTCATCTTTGTGCAATTACAATAATTATTTTCAATAGTTTGCATAAATGTATATCTCTCAATCACCTATGCAATGTCAAGCATTTGTAGTTTAATGTCCATTAAATTGATATAATCCATGAGTTTCTATTTATCAGATTTTCCATTCCTTCAAAGTTCATATTACCAGTTATTAAAAGAATCAACACCACTTATATTCATGTATTCAATTATACACAGTAATTGTCGTTTATGCACCTAAAAGTAAAGAATACGTCTTATTGGTGAGCTCATAGGACTAAGGTTCTTTGATGTTAAATATAATACAGAAATTGAAATACTATTCTGCAGTAGAAACCAACGCTATAATGGAGCAAAAACAAGGCTGATGAGAAAATGATGCGTAAGGCCGAACAACAGAAGGTTATTCCCTTTCTCATTTTAAATACATTTGGATGTCTACTATTGTTAATCCAGTTTCGTGTGTCCAATTTATTCATTGTGCCATTTGGGAGTTGAATATTAGAGGGAAAAGGAAAAACTGGATAGAAGAATTCATGAACTATAATGACAACTTGACGAAAAAGAAGCATTGGAATTGGAAATTGTGCGTCTGAGAGGAGCTGTTGAAGTAATGAAACACATGGAGGAGGATGAATGAGAGGAGAAGAAGAAACTGGAAGCAGTTGAAGTACTTAATCAAACTCTTGTCATCAAGGAGTAAAACCAATGATGGTAAGAGTTTGATTAAGTACCTCAGCTGCTTCCAATCCCTCCTCTGAATGCGAGACGGCGACGACTGACGACACGGAGAGCAATGGCGACCTTGAGTGCGAGACTGGAGTGATAAACCGCTATTTTACGGTTTATTTTGTACTGAATTGAATTAATTTTATCCATTATTCTTACACTTATTCATATAATTCGCATGTTTTATATTTTCCTTCCTGATTTTGTGTTATGATTGAAAACATGCTTTTTTGGCTTTAAATTTGCTAATTTTAATATTCTCTTATTACCATTCGATGCCGTGATATGTGCATTAAGTGATTTCAGGTTTTCCAGAGCAGGAATGACTTAGAGGATAGAAAGGAAGCATGCAAAAGTGGAAGGAACACAAGAAATCAAGAATTTCAGCATCTGGTAACGACGCGCACGCATGGGCGATGCGTACGCGTGACCAGGAATTTGTTCACTGACGCGTACGCGTAGTTGACGCGTACGCGTGACAGAGTGTCACATGCTGCATCAAACAGAAGACGCTGGGGGAGATTTCTGGGGTGTTTTCGGCCCAGTTTCAAGCCCGAAAATGAAGATTAGAGGCTGCAGAGTGGGGGGATCATTCATTCACACTTTCATTCACATAATTTTAGGTTTAGATGTAGTTTTATAGAGAGAGAGGTTCTCTCCTTTCTCTAGGTTTTAGAGTTTTTTAGTCTTGTTTCTTTTCAATTTCAGAATTCTACCTTGCTTTAATTTAGTTTTTTTCTACTCTTATTTGTTCCAACATTTTAGTTATCTACTTCTCTTATTGATTCCTTTATTTTGCTAATTTAGTTTATGAACTCGTGTTACTCTCAACATGTATTAATGCAATTTATGTTTCACGGTTCTTATTGTTCAATTGCCTTGTTATTGTTATTTCCTTGCTTTGGTTAGTCTTAGATTTTGCTATGTCTTGTTAGTTTTCTGTGTTTTTATATTATGCTTTCCAAGTGTTTGATAAAATGTTTGGTTGGATTTTAAATTAGATTTTTATGTTCTTAATTTGGATTCATCAATTAGAGACTCTTGAGTTATCAAAATTTTTTTGTTGATTGGTGATTGAAAGTTGTTAGTTGGCTTGAGATTCACTAACTCTTATCTTTGATGAAACTTGTGAGCTCAAGTTGAATTGCTCACTTGATTTACCTTCAATTGTTAGAGATTAACTAAATAAGAGCAATTTGTAATTACCATCATAATTGATGATGATAATGAGGATATGAATTCTAATTCTCAATCATTGCTAGGATTTTTTCTTAGTTGTTATTTTATTTCCTTATTATTTACATTACTTGTTTCTTATTATAAAATTCAAAAATATACTTTTCCATAACCAGTTATAAGTACACTTCTCTGCAATTCTTTGAGAGACGACCTGAGGTTTAAATACTTCGGTTAATTTTATTGAGTTTGCTTAAGTGACAAACAATTTAAAATATTGATTGAGGTTTAATTGTCGATTTAGACTATACTTACAACGCGATAATTTTTGTAAAAATTTTTACCGACATTTTTCCTCCGTCACGGAGACAGAAAGAGACTGGGGACGAGAGAGGGAGAGAGCTTGAGTGCGACGCTTCAGTGAGAAAGATGAGAGAGATCAAGCTCCTGGGAGAGAGATAGGAAGATGAGAGAAGAATAATACAGGAAAACCTTGAGAAAATGAAGAAAAATGTTTGATTTTTTTTTTTTGAGATGGTGTTTAAAGAGAGGGTTTCTTTTTCTTTTTTACCATCAGAATCTTAGATGAAGAACAATCTTTTGATATTTTTTTATTCTCAAATATGTTTTTGTTTTATTATTTAAATTATTTGAAATTTAAAAATATATTTGGTTTAATTTTAAAATTTAATTGATTTAAAAGAGTATTTTTGTCTAATAAAAAAAGTAAAGATATTTATGTTTTTTTATAAAATTAAATAAAAATATTTTTATTTCTATTAAATTATAAAGATGTTTTCGTAAAAATAATGATATAATATATATTTTTTTAAAAAAAATTAAATGTTGATATGGATAATATATTTCATATATCCTATTTTTATTTGTTTAAATTTTTTTCGTAGCGGTATGTATGAATTTATCGAATCAATCACCAAATTTAAATGATAGAAAATATACATTATCCTATTTTTAAATAATAGAGATGAAAAAAATATATAAAAATAATTATCATAAGAGTAAAATATATTTTTGTCTTTTAAATTACCTAAAATTGTTAAAATACCTCTAATATTTAATTTGATTTTTTAAATAATTAAAATAAATTAATTATTTACTAATTTATATTTTTTTAAAAATATTTATATCTTTTTTCTTTTATTACTTATATTATTACCATTGCATTTTATGTCGTCCTTAACTACTCTTCTATAATTTTTGGTGACTGTCAGCAAAAATGAAATAGATTTAATTTTTTATTTTTACACATACTATTACCAAAAAATAGATTAATTTTTTTCTCCCACATTTTTTCAACTACTGCTAACGAAAATGGTAAAAAAGAAAAAAGATTCAATTTTTTTCTATTTTCACTTGTAGTAATAAAAAAATATGAGACAAAATTTTTTATCTATTTTCACTAGCAGCTTTTGCAGTCTTTTACTGCAAAAATAAAACTAAATATACAAATGAATATTCCAATTTAAATGGATAAATAATTTTTTTAGAGAAAATTCCACTCCACTCTCCTACGAGATGCTAAAATGACAATTCCCTCCTCTCTATTTATAAAATGTACATTCCCCTCCCTTATAACTTTTAAAAAACCTTCTCTTTAATCTATTTTAATTTTTTTGTGTTAACTAATGTTAACTTTATCCATTTTTCAAAAAAAAAATATTTTTTACAAAAATACTCTTTAGCAAAAATTTTATTTTTTTGTCATTAAATTTTGCTTACCAAAATATCCTTTAATAAAAATTTTTTTATTGATTAAATTATATTTTCATCATAATATTTTTAAAAAATTTAATAATTAAATTATTTTTTTCTAAGATACCGTTCAATAATTTTTTAATTATTAAATTAGGATTTTACCAAAATTTTTGTTAATATTTTTTTATATTTTACTATTAATTTTTTGATATCAATATATATTATTATAATATTAAAAAAATTTTAGTAAAATTATTTTTCAATATTAATTGTTATACATATTAACAATGGTAAAATTTTTTTATTTAATGTTAAAATAATATACATTGATATAAAAAAATTTATAGTAAAATATAAAAAAAATGTTAACAAAAATTTTGATAAAATTATAATTTAATAATTAAAAAATTATAGAAAGATATCTTAAAAAAAAATAATTTAATTATTAAATTTTTTAAAAAATATTTTGGTAAAAATATAATTTAATTAATAAAAAAATAATTTATTAAAGAGTATTTTGGTAAGCAAAATTTAATAACAAAAAAATAAAATTTTTGCTAAAGGGTATTTTTGTAAAAAATAATTTTTTTCTTGAAAAATAGATAAAGTTAACATTAGTTAACACAAAATTTAAAATAGATTAAAGATGAGATTTTCTAAAAGTTATAAGGGAAAAAAATGTACATTTTATAAATAGAGAGGATGAGAGTGTCATTTTACCATTTCGCAGGAAAGCGGAGTGGAATTTTCTCATTTTTTTATTTAAATGAAAAAAAAAGCCATTCTTTTACCCAAACTACAAAAAAATAAATCTTCACACTTCACAGTTAAGGCTGGCAATTCATACCCTACCCGCATGTATTCAATCCGGTCCAATTCGTTCGGGTAGGATAGACTACCCAATCCGCTACAAATATGATAGGGTACGATCAGGGTATGCTTGCGGATAGGGTAGAGTACAGGTTTAGGGTGTACCCTACCTTACCCACACCTCATATATATTTTATAAAAATTAGGTATATAGTGAATCACAGTGAACGAGCTGTCGCATTCACTCTCTCTTCCTCTCTCAATAACTCAAAACAATGTATGTTATGAGTGATTCAAACCCTCACATACTACCCATCTAAAGCCCCTCAAAAGGTGGTTTCTTCCATACCCAACTAGTTTGAGGGTATTACATACCCTTCCTACATGTTCTAATTAAGTATTGACAAATGTATTCATTAATTCCAGTCAGCAAATAATTTTTTAATTTTTAAAATTAAAAAAATTAAATTTAATACATGTATTATATACTTTATATATACATAACTTAATACACTCTACATACATTTTAACTCTGGTTAAATCAAATCACCATACATGGTAAACTTTAAATAAATTTAAAAAAAAAGAAAAAAAAAAGAAAAAATTGGTTTTCCTCTTCTTCCCTAATCCTAATCCCTTCAACGGCACCAATTCCCCCTAACCCTAATCCCCTCAACGGCACCGATTTCCCACTGAGGCAGCAAGCCAACAACCCCTCCAAGTTCCAACTCCGCTGGCCGTGTCGTCGTCTTCATCTCGCCGGACACGGTGCGGCTCCGACGACCTCCCTGCACGTCGCGTTTTGGCTCGCAGCCTCGCAGGTCGTCTTCTTCATCGCAGCTCCTTGCTCTGTCGGTGCTTCTTCTCCGTCACTGCTGCCTCCCCTTCGCCATAGTCTGCTTCGCCGTGCTCGAACAGGTTGGTCTCCTACTCTCCTCACTTCTCTGCGTTGGTGAAGTGAAAGTGTGAAACCCACTATCTCTGTTTTTTTTTGTTATTCAACTGGATTTTAATTTAACTAAGCGAGTGAGTAACTGATTAATGATGTTGAATTGTTGATTATAAATCTGTTTATGTTATGTTGTTAATGGCAGATTGATGATGTTTATGTTATATCTGTTTATGAATCTGATTAATGATGTTGAATTGTTGATTTTTGGCTGTGTAACATACATAGGTTAATGGGAGATTGATGTTTGTTTTCTGATTATTAGTGTTTATGGTTCATCCTCAGGGTAATAAACAATAGAATCTGGTAATGGAGGCAATGATGCTAGGCTGAGAACACTCTCCAGAAATGCATGTAAACAGTATGCTGAATATGTAACATGCTATCCACCTTCTTGAACAATTACAAGGCGTCCATCACTGTGCTGTTTTGCAAGATCATGAACAATCTTTCCAATTTTTCTATAACCCTCCATTGTTAAGCATTGCCTTCCATTTGGATCAAACTGAGGCACATAAAGTAAGTAAAGATTCTTTATTGTTAGATAATGAGGGAAATAGTAAAGATAATGTGATTTGACTACTGTTAACATTGTCATGTTCCATTCAATTGAAGTTTGTAGAAGGAAATTTTACACAAGAAGTATTTTTTTAATATCTTATTTAAAGGATTCAATTGTGAAAGAAAACTAACTTTACTTCTGCTGTAATTGATGAGAACAATCTTTTTTGTGATTGAAATGAAACAGATCATTTCTAAGGGTATATTTGGTTGAGGGGTTAACAATAGGTGAAAATGCTAACTATGACAAGAGTATAAATCATGAACCTAAAGAAAATGATAAATAGAACTTACTGCACTGGAGTCTAGTCCAATTGTCAAAACAAACATATCAGGTCCAAATTTCTGGATTGATGGAATAACCAATTCATTGAGTGCATAAACATATCCATTGTCCCCAGTTCCATTTGATTTTCTTTTTCCAATTTTTTCTCCTTCGATAGCATTAATTTAGAATTACAGAAACAAAGAGTACTTCAAAGAGTAGTAGAAAAAAAAATTAATAGTAACAATTCTTAATAATCGTACAACATAGATACAGGTTATAGCTCATATAAAATTTTCGGTATTGATGATTATAATCTCCTGTTTATGATTTATTAGTTTATACTTGATTATATAGATGTGATGTTCATTTCGAGCAGCTTAACCAATCAATAAAAATTGGTACACAAATTTACCAAAAATTTAAAGTGATATATACATTAAAAATTTGTAAACATACCCTTATTTGTTGTTGATTTTTATAGTCTTTAATCAATAGAAATTTCTTTGAATGATAAAAATGGTTGAAACATTCTATAAAAAAATCTGTCATAACAAAATCCATTCTTACAAAAAGAAAGAAAATTCAATATTCCAAAATATAAATATATAGGATTGTTATAGATTTTAATTTATATATAGAAAGATTCTATAACAATAGATAGCTACCACAAAAAAAAGTCTCATTACAAAAGTACTAGCACCAAAATGACTTATTTATATCATTTATAGTTAACATAATTTATTTAGAATTTTTCCAACTGATGCAATCAGAAGTAACATATACTCTTATTTTTTAACTAAATTCTTGTTCTTTTCCTCAAATTTTTTGTAGTTCTTCTTAGCTGCCTTGATAATGGTGTTTTTTTTCAGATTGTATGACTTCATGATCAAATCTATAGCAATGCGCATCCTAGTTGCATCATCAACCTTCAAATGATAAAACCAGTAGTAAGTCACACTTATGTAATTAGAAATTAAACAATTAGAAATTTATCATGTAATGTAACTTACATAAATGTTGTAATCATCAATCCAAATGCAGTTCTTCATCCAAGTTGCTACCCAAATACCGCAATCAAAGCTATGTTAAATTTTATATGGAAAAAAAAAAGTACTAGTTAGACAATGTGACAAAAGAAAAAAGATTGCTTGACGAACCAAATAAAGAGCTAGAAAATTACGAGTCATTTCTTTGTCTTCCTATTCCGAGAGCTTCCAAAATGGGAAACTCAGACACCTTAGGCCTAATTGTACTCTCAAAATCATAGAAAGAGTCATGTTGAAGCATCCCTTCAAGGTACAAAGCCTAATAAGTGGTTAACATTGAATTAGTGTTTTTATAAATGGTAAAAATAGTATAAATGAAGATGTAAAATTGATGCCATAAATGTTTGAATACAGAAATGATATACCAATTGCTTAATGCTGAATATTTTACTTGCTTTCTTCTTAGGATCTGGGTTGGAATCCAACAAAATTACTTGACACTGATTCATGTCGAAGATAACAAGATACCAATGAAGATTATCTTCATTAACAGGCACATAAATCTGTACATATATACAAGAAATAATTATTATGTTTTGAGTGTGATGGTTAAAAAATATAATTCTATTTATGAAGAGTATTAAAATTTCTATCACGGGAGTGACTTCAATGTGAAGTCTCATATAGTCATAAGACTTATTATCCAAAACAAACTTATTATCACAAGATTCAACACTTTACATGTTGATGAAAAAAGTTGTCAAACCAAAGATAATTATTTTCTTTATTAAGCATGCATAACAAATAGAGGAACAGATATTTATTTAGTAGAAATGAAATTATATCATATGATTTTACCTTTCTAAGGACTTCCACTTTGCCCATAAATGCCTCTTTATAATCCTCTCGAACTTGACTACTTGGGATAGTTCCCGACAATGCCATTTGCTATACAATGAGAAAAATATAATTTTATCAATGTTAAATTGCCAAACTAATATTACATATAAATATTGCACAGAATGAGGATGAAAATTATATATTTTTTTTGGTACAAAAATTTCAAGTTATTTATATAATATAAGCATTTGGAGCACTTATATTACGTTATACAAGCAAGTGTGACAAATATTAACAATTATTGAAATGTTGATTAAAAAAATTTATTATAAATTACAAGTGGCTTACCGAAAAGACTGTGGGCATATACCAATGTCTTAAAACTCCGGAAGTAGTCTTCTCCTCATCATTTAGCATATGAGCATATACGTCCAGTATCTAAATGCATATTAGACATGGTTATATAATGATAATAATAATGAGATTGAATTGATATCCAAAATTAAATCAACTAAAATAACTTACAGTTTGGTCAATCCAACCCTTTGGAATTAAGTTAAAAAAAGAATCTCTGGTTGCATCAAATTTGCATCCTTTTGCTAATATCTCTTGCCTACAATTTGATTAAATATAAAAAAAATAATTTAGCATTGTTGTTCTAATATGATCGTAAGATGACAAAGTACAAAAATAATATTTTTTTAAAATAAGTTACCTCCCAAACTCATTATCTTTATTTGTTCCAAATATGTAGGTTGCAACCATGATTTCAGTGTCATCTAATTCCATGGTAGTTGGCGGTGCAAACAATACTGGTAGCCACTATTAAGAAAAATAAAAGGTAACAAAAATTAAGCCTCGAAATTTAAAATAACTCAAGAATTAGAAAATCTTCAAAAGTGTTTGGACGAATAAAACTTAAGCAATTGACACTCACAAATGGAGCTTCAACCCCAAGATTTCTCGGTTGGAGTTTTGTAAACCCTGGCATCCTCTGATTTATATGATAACCAGTAGGAGATGCGTTACTCAGCAATGATTTGACAACATCAGTTGATGGAGTCTCTGAGACACAAAATTGTTTACCATGTAATTTTTTCGATGACTGGGCTCTAGAAATTTTAGGATTAGTCTTCTTCACACCGAGAAAAGATTTTTTTCTGTCAAAAGAAGGTTTTTTAACCGGGGGAGTGGCCAACTTTTTTATTATCGTGTCTGTCATGGCTTGCTCAGAAGAAAGGTTTTCAAAGGGACTTGCATATGGAGACATGGTCATTGGCATTGAAAGCGATGGATAAGGAGGTGAGCTTGGGTTAAATCCTCCCAAATGATTATAAAATTGTGACGGCATGGGGTGAAAGTAAGGCATCATTGGCATCATAGATTGATTGACAGAGGCCATGTTTTGCAAGTTAGTGACAACTTCTTGCATCTTTATGATTTGTGAGTTGAGCGCATCATATTTTTCACCTTTATTCTCCTACAAAATATTTGGAAAGTGATAAGAAAATGATTACATTAGTATTCCACGAAATGCTATAGACATTTAATCAACTAATTATCAGATGAATTAATTGAAGACTGACCAATACTAAGTGAATTCAACATAACAATCTCAGAAGAGATTAGAGATCACCTTGTTAAAGATGGTTTCACCTGGCACATCCACTTCTTTAGATTTTAATTCCTCCTTATTTTCTACCGTCTTGACGCCCTCATTGAGACTGAAAACCATTATAAATACATAAGTAAATATCAAAATTCTTAAGAAAAATACGGAAAAAAATTTAAAATTCATAGAATCAATTGAAGTGTATTCCAACCTAGACGAAATTTCGATGGCCTCCATCAGAGTGTTCTTCACTTGTGCTTTTGTTACATTTGATTTTTGTTGAGCGCTGCCAAGGTTTTCCCCAATGTCATCAGATGGTGATTGAGGTGTGTGATTGCTTTCAGCTATGACTTTTTTTGAAACGGAGTTGTTAGTTCCTCTTGAAGACATAATTACAAGTAGAAAAAGCAATATGCATATATGTCTGTAAGACATTCGAATTCCACGGTGATAACTGGAAATAATTTCATCCATTTATAGGAAATTTGGAAATTGGATACATGAAAGGTCATCATGTATATGGGTTTCGCATCAATTAT
This sequence comes from Arachis hypogaea, assembly GCF_003086295.3. Lineage (NCBI taxonomy): Eukaryota > Viridiplantae > Streptophyta > Magnoliopsida > Fabales > Fabaceae > Arachis > Arachis hypogaea. Next base: position 18,953,116 of record NC_092047.1, read on the forward strand.
TTCTGAAGTAATTTTTCATAAAGCCTGACTTCTCATATTTCTGTAACAAGAAAAAGGAAAGACGGAAGATGAAAGGAGTGATTACAAGATGGAAAATTTACTATGGGGTGAAAGACGGAAGATGAAAGGGATGAGTTAAAGATAGAAAACATACTATAGGGTGAGAAGAGACGTCCAAAAGTTGCTTCTGCATCCTCTTCATTTAATTGTGATTAGGGTATTCAGCATACATTTTTTATACCGTCTAATTAAAAAATAATATTCTATTAAATATAATTAAATGATTTAGAAATAATTTTACTTTACGTTTAAACGGCCAGAAGCACAAGTATCATAGTATTTTAAAACATTAATTAATAATTACCTCAATAATAAAAGATATTAAGCACATAAAATTTGATATATAATTTACATCAATGCTCTTTAAAACTTTACCCACATAGCAAGTTTTCCTGGTTTTATTTTATGTTATATCATACAAAGTTGTATTTTTAATCCTCATTAATAAAATATATTATTTGTTAGGAATTTGTAAACTGCAATGATTCTTTTTCATGTTTTTAGTTTATTGTGAATTAACTATTGAAGGCTTTCTCGCCATAGGATTAATCACATTTTTTTAGCATTTCTTTATCTTCGTCATATGACCATCTCTAAGTTTTTACTATTTCACTTATATTATGAACATAAACAACTTTATTTTTAGTGATAAACCACAAATCAAGTATAAAAATTATCGTATTGATAGATAAGATATGGATTCAATCATAAAAATCTATTATTTATGTCAAAAAAATTTTCATTGAACATGTTTTTCAACATGCAATTGGACTAGCTGTCATTTGCAAAGGGTTTCAACCAAATGAAATTATGTAGAAAGACAGACAGAGAGTAAGGTAGAGTCTATTGAGGGTTAATGAATTGGGGGCGAAACATAATGTAACAGCTTAACTCTACACGTTAAATGGTCCTCTGATTTTAAGAAAAACAAAATTCCTTTTAGTTTGGTATATATTTCAACTCAACTATGTCAGATAAACATATACTCACGTAATTAATATTAATACATAATAATTATTCATACAAGACTTAAATACAACCTACCCCTCTTTAAAAATACAACACTTTACAACATCAAGGGCGAGGAAAAATAAACCCAGAAGCAACTACGCAAACAAGCCTTCCATTCGTCCGTAGCTTTTTGATTAGCCATCCTGTCTGTATCTCTGAAAAGGTTTTTTAAAAACCTTGGGAGTGAGAACAAAGCCACACGTTCTCAGTATGAATTGAATTTTATACAAGCTTTAAAATTCTGCTGTTGCATTTAAAAAAATTCAGAAAACAGACAGCAGCCATGTTTTTTATGAATTCCATAATAATTTCAATTCTAATCCGTTGCTTCTAAGTTTTGGTGAGGTTATGGTCAACATCCCTAAGTTTCAGAATCCAGAAGTTTCAGGTTCATATCACTTCATTTGATTAATTAATTATCAATTGGAAGTGCAGCCCTGTTTTCGTAAACCATCTCAGAGTTTCCAGCAAACAACCTACCTTCCAAGTGATTTATCTAAGTCTACAAAATTGATATGAACATGTAACTTGTACTCACTTAAAATAGACTAATGTATCTTTAAAATTCTTTTGAAATCAACTCAAAATTCTATTTAAATTAAAAGTTATAGCGTCTGGAAGATGGTACTGCAGAACCATAAAACCAGAAAAATCTGCAGCAACCACTAAACTTCAAAAAATCATATCTTCCAAACCACTTGGCCAAAGTGCGTTGAAATTTTTATGGAATATTCAAGACACACTAAAATTTTACAGAAAAATAATTTCATCTAAAAATTAGGTCTGGACTGCTCCCAAAAATTCATTCTTTCTGCTGCCAGTTATGCAGATTTCTACAGAAATTCTGCACAAAATATTTCCAACAACCTCATATACCAAATCATATATTCAAGCCTAGGATTTATCTAAAACCACATTTCTAACTTCTTTTTGACTAACCAAACTTGCCCAAGAACTCTTAATTCAATATATCATAGGTGCAACATAACCATATTATCACATCATCCATTCTTTAGCATCTCAAGTTATGATTCATCAAATAAATTTCCAGCAGCCATCTCAATATTCCATACTCAAAATCATCATCAACAAGTACTAACATCAAAATACACAACATCATCAATCACAGCAGTGACATTATAAAAAATCATAGCTATATGTGCTGAAACTAAATAAAACGAGAATAGGGTAACAAATAAAATAGCAGTAGAGCAAGAATGGAAAAAGAGCAAATTAGAGGAAGGGACCTAGACCATATCAGAGGTACTTCGACGGCTTCCCCTTTTTTCACTGAAACCGCAACGTTGACGATGCAGCAGCGGTGGCGGCTGAACAACCCTATGTCTCTCGGCACCAGCCTCACACGACTCCTTTCCTTGTACTCAAATCCCCTCTCTCCTTTCGCACATGCAACAGACAATGGCGGCTAGCACTAGAGCCTTTGGTAGTGGCGACCGGGTCACGGCGTGACGGCGATGACAGAGCCTTGGCGATGGCGTCGAGCTCGTTGCCTCAGCGGCGTCGTCTCCCTTCTCGGCCCTGACCCGCATCTCCGGCGTCGCAGCAGTGGGCTTCCCTCTGCAGCCATGGGCTCGCGTTCCTCTCTCGCGTTTCTACTCTCGACGGTGACGCGGTGCGTCCACGGGCGATGGCGAGCTGGACGCGACGGCACAGCAACAGCTTCACCCTCATTCCTCCTCCTTTTTCGAAAGCTCTCTTCTTCTGTTTTCCTTTTCTCAGACTTCCCCTCTCTTTCTTTCATCTTTCCACTGTTAGTGTATGTGTGTGTCTTGTGTGGGTGTGGGTAAGAGGGAAAGGGCATGTGGAAAGTGAGCGTGGCTCACTAAGGGGTAAACAGCTGGGGCTTAGGTGTGTGTGAGTTGAGTGATAGGGGGTTAAGGTTAGTGAAATTAGGGTTTAAATTGGGAATTTAGGGATTGAAATAGAATATGAGTTGAAAACTAAACTTAATCAATAAAATTAATTTTAAGAATGTTATCTATATTTTTTTTTGTAAATTATTTATAATTAAATACTATATTTTAAAATTATAGATAAATAAATAAATTTTTCTTTGTTTATAGAATAAGCTCGAAACTAATATTTCAAAATACGCTATATAAAATTTTCAATTTCTTAATTACTAAAACTTTAAATTATAATTAAGAAATTACTTGATATTTAAGCCTAAAAATCTCTGAAAATATATTCTTGATTAAATAGAATAAATCGTAAAATAACGTATTATTTAATTTTCGTAAATCCGGGATCTTACACATAAAATTTGTTTGGGGTACAGTAATACACTTCCATAGCAAACACAAGTCACAACTTATAATTATTGACGAATGCATTAATTCTTCTTCTTGTTAAAATCTTGAACTCTTGCATTCCAATAATAGTAGTAATTTGGTACATTAGCGTGTGATGGATTTATCTGGAACATGGGTGTTCCACCTCCACTGTATGAATAACAAGGTGGCATGGGATATCCATTAAAATTGGGGTACATAGGTAATCCATTCATGTATTGAAAATTCTCAATACCCTTTGTAGAGGATATGGCACCATAAGTTCCAATTTCGGTGGACACTTCTTGATGATCTTCTTTATTTGGTTTTCTACTCTGCTAAATAAATATAAAAAAAATAAATTATTAAAAACATTTTTCATAAACTATTCCATCAATACATGAGAATACAACATGGCAAACAAACCTTTTCGATGCGATTATTATCTAACCGCTTTCTTTTATTACTCTTTTGGACACTTGAAATTCTATCTTTCTTTGTGTCCTACATGCAAAATTATAAAAACTATCAAAAAATCTCTAGCAGTTCAAATTATATTATAATACACAGTTATATACCTCAAAAGCAGCTTCAGGTGCATTTATTTTTGTTTGTGCACTAGGCTTTTCTGTTCTGTTATCGTTGTAGTGGTTGCTTTGAACTTCTGTAGATTGGACATGAGGCTTATTCACTTTTTTCTGGATATTTTCAAATAAATCACTACGTCTTTTGTTAAATTGGTGTATTGTTTCCTCAGCAGACATATCCTGTAATACAATATGTTCCAACAACACATAAATTTTAAAAGAAATAGGTAGTACAGAAAAGAATGCACCCTAAACAAAGAAAAATTAATAATAGATATTACCGTAACACTATTTGATTCTGTACTTGATTGGTCATTGTCAGTATTCAATTTATCTTCGTTCAAACTTAGTGAGCATTCTCCACCATATAGTTTTGGACACCTACGAACCGTATGACCAATCCGTTTACAATGCGAACACTTACGGGCCTTAGCAGTCTTGGTTGTTTGACGTGGGGCTCCTTTTGTCTTCACAACACTTGGGTCACCTACCAAGTTGGCGGTAGAAGGAAGCTTCTCATTTGGATTGTGTCTTTTATGGAGTTTCATAATCAATCCAAAAATGTCTTCTCTTATTTCCATGAAGTCATCTCGATGTTTCGATGCTTTATCACATAGTGAAAAACAAAGCGTCGCTAGAGCACCGTACCTAACACCAGCAATCTTTTCAGATTCAATATCCTCGGCGGTAAGTGAACTAATGTATTCTTTTTTAGCATCTTTCCTCCACCTCTTGTGAATAAGAGTATTAGGAATAGTGACAATATGGTCATGTCTCATAGTACAAAAAATATGGGAACAAGGGATACCACGGCTCTCAAATAATCGACAATCACAAGCAAAGTTGTTAGTGCTTCTATCGTACCGAACCTTATATTCAATAGCCGGCTCTTGATATTTGTTCATTCTCACCTCAATGATATTAGCGTCAATTGAATGGCCGATAACGTTTAGTTTACTTGCTTCTAGTATCTCATTTCTTACCTCTTTAAACATATTATGGGTAAAAATATTGGCTGCTTCCTTTTCGATGTCTTCGAAACATGTAGTTAAAACTGGACTTGAGAACAATGACTTAAAATCAGATAATAGCTCATTTGTCCGATATTGCCTCACTGCCTCGTTAAGATTATGCATCAAATCCAAAAGATAACATTTTTTACCAATATAGTGCTTTATCAACGAATGAATTCCTTCACATTGTGACGTAGTCCTAATTCGACCAAAAAACGTGTCGTTCAAATATGCAGAAGCCCACATCCTTTTGATCTCGTATGTTTTTTTCACCCATTTATTTTCAGAAAGCTTGAATTTTGATACCAAGCGATGCCATTTATCTTCAAACTCATCCGGAAAAAAATTCCCGTACATGAGGTGCTTCAATCCATGAAGAAACTCAGAATTTTTGATAGCTTCACACGCGTTGCATTTGGCATCACCTCTCTAATTGCTCCTCTCATTGCAAGATCACCATCTGTCACCACTGCTGTTGGATATTTATTACCCATTATTTCAAGAAACATCTTCAAAACTAATACATATGTCTCATGCTTCTCATCTGCTAGCAAGCCACAACCAAATATGCATGTCTGCCCGTGATGGTTAGTTCCTGAGAAGACAACCAATGGCTTGTTATATTTATTCTTCTGGTATGTTGTGTCAAATGCTAGTACATCACTAAAACATTGATAATCGATTATGCTAGCTCCGTCAGCCCATACTAAATTTTCAAGTTTATTATCTTTTAGAGTAAATTTCCCTTGCAACAATGGATCCTCATCGGCCTTAGAAATCAAGTAACTCAATGCTGCATATGCATCACCATCTTTCACTTTAGCACGCTTTGATTTGTCGAAATGATTATACAAATCCTTCTTTGTAAAACCAATTTTTCCAGGTCCTCCCTTTTGCTTTAACATGAACCCCATTATATGGCAAGTTCTCACACCATAATCATGTAGACTGTTGGCTTGCGCTTTGTCGGCCTCGGTCATTACGCGATATGCGGGGACAAATTGTATATATTTAGGTGGGATAAGGTCATGATTGTGAGTCTCTTCAAATGCAGTAACTTTCCACTTCCTCAATTTCATATCATAGTGAAATCTAATTCTCGCTTGACACATTACACGTGTTATCGGCCTGTGGTCTCTTTTCCTATTCTCCATCTCCAGATACTTCTTTCTCCGTGTACCCTCTCTATTACAAACCATTTGTCTCATGTTAAGGTTGCCGTTGAAATCATAACCCTTTTCATCACACCTTGCAACAAAACCATGTACTTTGGCATAATTTCTGTAGAATTGAACACACTGCTCTACACTATCATGCTCAATACCCCAAATGTCATCCCTGGTCAACTCAGTTAACTTCTTCTCAACTTCACCAAATCCATCTCCACGATCGACCATTTTCATAGCTTCATCAATTGTACCCTTCTTTTGAGATATATTTATATCATTTTCTTCACTAGAACCACTATACTCAAAACTCAAATCATCAAATTCAACAGAACTCTTTGTTGAATTTTTGTGAACGCTCCCCATACTTGTGTTGTAAGTCTATTATTAACATAAAATGTAAAAAAAATGAATGAGCACAATACTATTCAATTGCATCTAAGGAAATTTGAATAGTAAAAAAAAATATTATCACAATAAATAATAATACACAATCAATCAATGTAATCAAAAAATAATAAACAGATGTAGATATACATAAGAAAAATTTGTGATAAATGCACTTATGTATTAATTAATTTTAAGTTTATAAGTTTATGACGATAGTTTTAAGCAATATTTAGTTTTCAAAGTTATAAAACAGCAGCTTAGATTTTTCAAAACTTCCCATTAAAAACTATATTCATAGTTGTAAGAACCGAACCAGTGATCAAACCGATCAAGCTACTGGTTCACTGGTTTATTGGTTCAACCGATAAATCACTGGTTGAACCAGTAAAATCGGACCCACGTAAATAAAAAATAAAAAATAGTCAAAGACTTATAAAATTTAAAATAATATCTTCACCAACATTTTAAGAACAACCAACATTCAAATTCTAAAGATAACTAATACAAAAATAGACATGAAATTAGTTAGTACTACTACAATAGTATCTTAATTTGACACAATAAGAATAACAATCCATAAAATTAGTCGTACTACTACAATTGAATTCATGTTCTCGAACAATATTCAAATCTCAAATCTAACACTCCTGAATTCACGATCATGGCATGTTCATCCAACTTATAGCAGGTAATAATAATGATAATAATAATCCTATCCTTGTGATATAGTTATTAGTTCATATATATCTTCACATTATTCAAAGTAGAGTCTTAAAAGCATTTCAAAATCACATTTGAGTTTTTGACTTTTGTGACACCAGCAAAATAACAGGTACTATTAATAGGGAGAGTGGTGAGAGTGTGTAATGGAGGATGAAGAAAGGAAGGCGGTGAAAGAGAGAGTCAAAGAGGTCAAAGAGAGTGCGTTGAAATCGTTGGCCAAAGGTGGGTCAAGTTATGAGGCACTTGATTCTTTTATGCTTCAACTCCGGAAGCAAATCACATGACAGATTTAAAATTATGCATCTATCCATTAAGGGAGTGTTTGCTTTAGCATCTTTAAAACACAGCAAGTATGTTTAATTTTTTTTTGAACGTTACAGCCTTTTATATGAATATCGATTAAGTGTGTGTTTGGATTTACGTTGGGCAAATTGGAGTTTGAATAGAAGTGATTTTGTAAAATTAATTTTGGGTAGAAGTGACTTTGTACTAACATGATTTATGTTTGGTAATTTTTACTAAAATTGATTTTGATAAAATAAATATTATTTGGATAATATTAGTTAAAATTACTTTTAGATAAATAATTAATTAATTACTAAAAAAATGTAATATTATTTTTTTAAGTGTATTTAATTCTTTTTATATTTTTTTAGTATTTTTTATATAATATTTTTTTATTGTACTCTATTTTAGTATATTATAATTTTTTATTATTATAATAAAAATGAATATTTATTTATGAAATTAAAAATCACATAAAAATTGACAACTTTTTAAATATTTTTTATAGTAAAAAATAATATTTATTTATTAAATTAAAAAATATTTAAAATAACATATTTTAGTACTCTCTTTAAGTACTCTTAATTTTATTTTTATTATTATTTTAGATTCTAATTTTTTACAAGTTATATTTTTATTATTATTTATAATTAATTTTTTATTTAATTTATCATTTCTAATTGGAATAATAATACATATTTTAAAAAATTAAAATACTAAACAGTATAATAATACATATTATAATATTTTTTTTTCTACTACTCTTTGAAGTACTCTTTGTTTCTGTAATTCTAAATTAATGCTATCGAAGGAGAAAAAATTGGAAAAAGAAAATCAAATGGAACTGGGGACAATGGATATGTTTATGCACTCAATGAATTGGTTATTCCATCAATCCAGAAATTTGGACCTGATATGTTTGTTTTGACAATTGGACTAGACTCCAGTGCAGTAAGTTCTATTTATCATTTTCTTTAGGTTCATGATTTATACTCTTGTCATAGTTAGCATTTTCACCTATTGTTAACCCCTCAACCAAATATACCCTTAGAAATGATCTGTTTCATTTCAATCACAAAAAAGATTGTTCTCATCAATTACAGCAGAAGTAAAGTCAGTTTTCTTTCACAATTGAATCCTTTAAATAAGATATTAAAAAAATACTTCTTGTGTAAAATTTCCTTCTACAAACTTCAATTGAATGGAACATGACAATGTTAACAGTAGTCAAATCACATTATCTTTACTATTTCCCTCATTATCTAACAATAAAGAATCTTTACTTACTTTATGTGCCTCAGTTTGATCCAAATGGAAGGCAATGCTTAACAATGGAGGGTTATAGAAAAATTGGAAAGATTGTTCATGATCTTGCAAAACAGCACAGTGATGGACGCCTTGTAATTGTTCAAGAAGGTGGATAGCATGTTACATATTCAGCATACTGTTTACATGCATTTCTGGAGAGTGTTCTCAGCCTAGCATCATTGCCTCCATTACCAGATTCTATTGTTTATTACCCTGAGGATGAACCATAAACACTAATAATCAGAAAACAAACATCAATCTCCCATTAACCTATGTATGTTACACAGCCAAAAATCATCAATTCAACATCATTAATCAGATTCATAAACAGATATAACATAAACATCATCAATCTGCCATTAACAACATAACATAAACAGATTTATAATCAACAATTCAACATCATTAATCAGTTACTCACTCGCTTAGTTAAATTAAAATCCAGTTGAATAACAAAAAAAAACAGAGATAGTGGGTTTCACACTTTCACTTCACCAACGCAGAGAAGTGAGGAGAGTAGGAGACCAACCTGTTCGAGCACGGCGAAGCAGACTATGGCGAAGGGGAGGCAGCAGTGACAGAGAAGAAGCACCGACAGAGCAAGGAGCTGCGATGAAGAAGACGACCTGCGAGGCTGCGAGCCAAAACGCAACGTGCAGGGAGGTCGTCGAAGCCGCACCGTGTCCGGCGAGATGAAGACGACGAGACGGCCAGCGGAGTTGGAACCTGGAGGGGTTGTTGGCTTGCTGCCTCAGTGGGAAATCGGTGCCGTTGAGGGGATTAGGGTTAGGGGGAATTGGTGCCGTTGAAGGGATTAGGATTAGGGAAGAAGAGGAAAACCAATTTTTTCTTTTTTTTTTCTTTTTTTTTTCAATTTATTTAAAGTTTACCATGTATGGTGATTTGATTTAACCAGAGTTAAAATGTATGTAGAGTGTATTAAGTTATGTATATATAAAGTATATAATACATGTATTAAATTTAATTTTTTTAATTTTAAAAATTAAAAAATTATTTGCTGACTGGAATTAATGAATACATTTGTCAATACTTAATTGAAACATGTAGGAAGGGTATGTAATACCCTCAAACTAGTTGGGTATGGAAGAAACCACACCCCCTCAAAATGCAAATACCACAACCCAACAAGAACAAGATCAACAACTACAACAAACAGAATTTCAACCCACAAATCTCCTATGTATCCCGCAAGAAGAATCGGAAACCCCGCCATGTGTTTGTTTGTTAATTGTCGTTTTCAATTTGTTTTTGTTGTTGGTAAGATTGATAGTGGTGGTGACGGCAGTGGAAGTAGGATAGTGACGAGGATGGAGATGAATGTGGATATCGCAGTGATTGTTTACGATATGATAGCTAAAATCTCGTTTATTTCTTAATTTTTTTGGAAAAATTATTTTAAATGATCGTTAAAAAGATTTAATTATTAAAAAAGACTTTTAATACTAAAATTATTAAAATTTATCATAAGATAAATATATTTTTAATTAATTATTTATTTTTTTTTAATTTTTATATTAATAAAATTTATTTCTCTTAAAATTTTAATAATTTTTATTAATTAATTAATTATTTTTATTTATTTTTTTATTTTTGTGATATTTATCCAACGAAAAAAGACAAAAGATAAGAAAAGTAAAATAAATAAATAAATAATAAAAATTACTAAAATTTTAAAAAAAATAAAAATTGTTAATATAAAAATCATAAAAAATAAATAAAAAATAATTAAAGATATATTTGTTTCTTTATAAAAATATTTGGTCTTTTTTTTAAAATATTATAAAAAGATTTCATTGTTGTTAATAATTTTAATATTAAAGATTATTTTTAATAATTAAATCTTTCTAATGAGTTTTTAAAGTAATTTTTTTAAATTAATTAATTAATTAATCCCAAGTGAATATTATATATATATATATATAGCGTTGAGAATTAAACAGCATATATTAAATATTATAAAAAATAAATAAAAAAATAGTTAAAGATATATTTGTTTCTTTATAAAAAGATTTGGTTCTTTTTTTAAATAAATATTATAAAAAAATTTAGTCTTTTTTAATAATTTTAGTATTAAGTCCTTTTTAATAATTAACTCTTTCTAACGGTCTTTTAAAATAATTTTACCAATTTTTTTTATATTATTGTTTTAAATGAGTCAATCGATTTTATAATATTTATATTAAATAATATAATTTTATGATTTAAATTTTGTTATAATTTTATGGTTTACATATTTAATTTATTATTTCAATTTTACGTAAAATTTTGATTTTTTTCATCTATTTGACGGAATAAAATTGAAAAAAAAAATGTTTATTGTAAAAATTAATGACAAGAATATAAATAAAATTTATTTCAAAACGTTTTAAAGTAAAATTAAATTAAATTAAAATATTTTTAAATTTTTTCATAAATTTTAATTACAAAAAATATATTTTATTTTAAAAAATTAATTTATATTCGGTCATAAAAAATATTCTATTTATAGATTGGTTTTCACTTAAAAATAATTACCTTCAAGTAATTTTTAATTTCTTTTCATCGAGTATGATGCATGCTATTTATATAAATTTCTTTTTCCCCCCTAAATTTAAAAACACCTTTTATTATTGGACATGCATCAAATGTGTATGGATAGAAGAATGCATTATTCTTGTACCATGCATGGCTGCTTTATGAAAGAGTCATATATTCATCATATTATTGAATTGAGCTGTAGAAAAAAATGACCTTATCACAGCTGTTTCATGCATGAAAAGACCATTCTCACTCTTGCTGAGGAATTGACAATATCACCCTTATCCCAAACTCAAATAATGTTCATTTGTAAAAATGTTATGAAAACTTCTATGAATTAGATTTACTTGTAAAATTATATATTAGTCTCTTTCATAGTAATTTCTCCACATTTTGTGTCCTTATTATGGATATGTTTGCTTAAACAAAAATACTTTATATTCAAGTGATTTCACTAATTAAGTTTAATCAAGTGATTTAAAGTTATGCGTCGTTTATAATAGATTTTTAACATAAACTTCTCCTTATTCATTCTTCTTTAATGGAAACATTTTCTTCTTCTCTGATTTCTCTATATTTTTATTTGATTATTGTCTCTTTCTCTTTAAATTTTCGTTTTCTTCTTTAATTTTCTTGTGTTATCCTTGGATTTTATTCTCTTTTTCTTCATATTTTTTATATGCATTTATTTTTATTTTTGAAATCGAATAGTGTAATTAAAATCGTTTACATTTTGCGAGTTCTTAAACAATGAATGATTCAAATTTAAATAAGTTGACTGAGGGTGATTTAGATTATTCTTCTGAATCGAATCAAGTGGACGAAGTTTGGATCGTTCTTAATTTTGTCTAGTTTCATTCTTCAACAATTTTAAATTAAATGGAATGGAATAGAATCTAATGCAATTGAATAAAGTGATAATGAATAATTTCATTCTTTTTTGCTAAAATCAGTGTTGTTTATGAATTTGAATTTAGATAGAATGCAAGAGTTTCTGAATTTATAGAACACACAATTTTTTGTTCATTTGTTATTACACAATGGTGTTGTTATAATCATATTTCGGTTCATTTGTAGTCTAGGTGTGCTGTTGATAAAAAAATTGTCCCAAAAGATGAGATAACTTTCAAGACAAATTGAATGGAATGGAATGGAATCTAATGCAATTAAATAAAGTGATAATGAATAATTTCATTCTCATCTAAAATTTGTGTTGTTTATGAATTTGAATTTGGATAGAAGGCAGAAGTTTTTGAATTTATACAATGCACAATTTTTGGTTCATTTGTTATAATTATATTTCGGTTCATTTGTAGTCCAAGTGTGTTGTCAATGAACAATTTGTCCCAAAATTGAGATGACTTTCAAGACACTTGATGAAAATGAGGGTTAATTTCTTATTTGTATTATGTTTTATTGAATAGTCACTTTTTAATTTTTCAAATTAGTTTCTACAATTGTGTTGTGGTAAACAGTTTAGGTATTTATTAAAATAAATTTCGGTTCATTTGTGTCTAAATTTCGGTTCATTTGTATTTTTGCTGCTGTTGAGATTTGATAAACACATTCAATCTATTCAATGTGAACCTAAATTCATTCAAATTAATATGATCTCAATACAATCTAGGTATTTTCAACAAATAAATCAAAAGAAATTTAAGAAAATATTTTTAAAAATATATATATAGAAAATTTTTTACAAAGAATCAAACAAGTGTTTGCCTCTTATAATTTTTTACAAAATAATGTTAAAAAATGTCAATAGAAATTCATTACAATTTAGAAAATTGAATTTATTTACTTTCTATATCTTCATATGATAATCTACAAAAAGAATTTCAGAGAGCAACGAATGGCTTTGAGATTCTTATGCCTTTAGATTCCTCAATGATTTTGTCTCAATTTATTTATCTTGTCCAAGAGAATGGTTGGACTATATTCATGGCTGAAAACATCAACTTGTTTCTACAATTGAAAAAAATTATTAATATGTATTAATTTTAGAAGTAGAGAATCAACTATGTTTAATGATACTTACCTGTAAGGAATAAAATTTTTTATCAATATTTAATAACAGCACCAAGTGAATCTCAATTAATTCACAAATGAACCGAAATTAGTTCAGATTTGAACAAGCAATCAAAAAGACTCAATCATCAACAAAAACATATTAAATTCATTTCTGGATCCAAATGAATCTCAAAAAAACTAGAAATAAACCAAAATTATTTAATGATGGTACTAGAGAAAATTAAGGAATAAAAGATTTGGTCAATACTTAACAGCAGCATCAAGTGAACCTCAGTTAATTCACAAATGAACCGAAATTAGTTCAAATTTGAACAAGCAATAAAAAAACTCAATCATCAACAAAAATACATTAAATTTATTTACGATGCCCTAGTTGCAGAGAAAAACAAGAAAAAATTGAATCAGAGAAACTCGATCTACTAAATAAACGAATTCGCTCCACTAAATCCTAAACCGAACTAATAGAAATACGAGAAATGTGAAGGAGAACATTAAACATAATGAACAAGTAGTTTCGTTAGTACCTTGAGAAATTTTTGTTGTTCCTTTTCTATGTTTTTTGTTGATGATCTCAAATGCAGAACCGAATTTTCCTGTAATTTTCGTAGAGAATTTGAAAGATTTTTGAGAGATTTTGAAAAAAAATTCAAATTTTTTTGTTGAAATTTTGAGTAGAAGATGTGAACGGTTTTTTATATCAGAGCACGAAACGAGAGGTAACATTTATTTGGAATTTCGGACGGGTGTTACACGCTCTTTTAATAAGAGTGATTTTTGTTAGTATTAAGCCTATTTAATTGGACTTAGATGGCAATAAAACTTTGATATGAAGTAGATCAGTTGCTTAAAATAAAACAATTTTATTACAGATAAATTTTATGTCATTAAAATTTTTTATTCCATTTTTATCCCCTTCTCCCAATAACAATATATCTTAAAATTGGATAAAAAATATTATAGACGAATTATGTAATATGTGAAAATATGTACAAATTTATGTATGAAGATTTTTATGTACCTTTTATTTTAATTTTTACATCCTAATAAATAGTTAACAGGTAAAAATAGAATAAAAAGTTAATAAATGACTTTAATTTTTAAAATAACACATTTAATTTTTTATATATTTTTTTCTCATTTTTTACCAAATATACCATAATAAATAATAACTCAGTTTTTAGCTAGTATATATGAATGTTAGATAATTAATAAAAAGAAAAAAAGATAAAAAAATTATTTTTATATCATAATATATATATATATATATATATATATATTATTTTTCTATATTACAAATATTAAAATAATAATGCACCGTTAATACCTTCTCCGTGGTGGTAAGTGATTGGTTTGGTACCACTCTAAATAGCAGTGAATGTAGCACTAATTTTGTGAGAGCCATAATACAATCTAATCTGACCTAGCTAGTTACAATAGCTAGATTCTCAGTTTCTTACTGCATGAAGTTTGATTTCAAAGTAGGTGAATAATTGAATATAACACGCCTAAGTGAAAATGCTATATGATTGAATTGTTTATAAATTTTATGATGTGAGAGTCACTTTCATGAATTGTCAAGTGTGCTTTGAAAGCTACATTTAATTACTTTGAAAGCTAATACACATTTAATATGGAGATACCTAAATATATTTTTCTTAGCTCCAACTAGCTAGAATGGTCCACCCACTAATTAAAGCTTTAATTTGAGGGGTGTGTTTATTAATTTACTACATTATTTATTCATGTGTTTGAAATTCAAGGCACTTATTAGATTCGCTTTTTTTTTTTCACATGTAATTTTGAAAATAATGACTTCAATTTTACGGATGTACATACATTTTCTATTTAAAAGATAGGAATATAAAATTAAAAATATATTTGGGGACTCTTGTGATTTGAACATTCAGAGGGGGACGCGTAACCAATAACAACACTTTTAGATTGGACGAATTTTGAAAACTTATATATATATATAAAATGTTATTAAATACAAAGCTGTCTAAACCCATGGTACGAGATTTGTCATGGACAGCAAAGCAACAATTAAAAAATATTATTGAGAGACAAATATTTCACTCTCTGGGATTGAATTATTCAGTAGATTGATTGTCCCACTTGAATGTACTACGTAGGAAAATAAAAAATTATTTGATCTGATAGGTACCAGAAATCAAGGAATAGAAGAATAGATTGCTGTAAAAATTAGAACAAACAGAATTCATTTTCTGCTAATTTTTTTTTGGTGTCTATTTTCTGCTAATTAAGAAGGAAGAAGAGATGTAGAGTAAAAATATATTGAATGATTTTTTCAAACAGAACTTAACTTTACACAAGAGATAGATATTATTATATACAACAATGTTCCTAACAGAAGACTAATACTAATAGAAACCGAAACTAACAGATTAACAGAATTGTAGTGTACATTTTTCATTTTTGAATTTCTTGCACACTAAGTTACATCCCTTATACTTTTTATACTCAACACCTCCTGCAAACTCATGGTCAGTTTGGACAAGATCCTGAATTTGGTTTTGAACCTATTAAAATTAGGAGAGGAGAGAGGATTGGTTAATAAATTTACCATTTAACCTGTAGCAGGGATGTGGATAATTACTAGTTGTTGTCTGTTGATCCTTTCTCTAACTGAATGAAAGTCTAAATCAAAGTGTTTTGTCTTATTGTGTAGATTATGATTAGCTGTAAGTATAACTGCATTGATGTTATCACTATAAATCACTGGTGTATTAGATCATTTAATATTCAGATCAGAAAGAAGATTTAAAATCCATTTTAAATCAATTTTAGCTACTGCAATACTTTGAAATTCAGCCTCTGTTCTTGATTTACTCACTGAATATTGATTTCTGTTAGCCCAAGATACAAGATTGGTTCCCAAATAAATACGAAAATCAGTGGTAGATCGTCTATCATCTAAATCAGATCCCAAAATATGCATTTGACACACTTTCAATGGGACAGTAAGCTAAGGGATTATGCATGTAATGTGAAACTTTGTTCATAATATATGCTATATCCGTTCGTGTCAAAGTAGCATATTATAGAGCTCCTAATATGAAACGGTAGTTAGTGGGATTCTCATAAATATCACTGCCATGAATAGATAGTTTAGTAGTAGTGATCATAGGAGCTGGCATTGGACGTGCTTCTTGCATGTGAGCTCGAGTGAGAAGATCTCTAAAGTATTTAGATTGAGATAGAATATATGAGCTGAAACAGTTTTAGTAGCTTCTATTCCTAGAAAATAATTAAATTCATCTAAGTCCATAAGTGCAAAAAGAGAGTGTAATTGGTGTATAAGAGTTGTAATTTCTGAATTATCATTAGAGGTAACAAAAATGTCATCTACATAAATTAAAGCATAAATAGTTGAAGCTGCAGTAATTCGAGTGAAGAGAGAAGGATATGACTTTGTGTTTTTGAATCCAAAATGTGATAAGGTAGATGCCAATTTAGTAAACCAAGCTCTTGGAACTTGTTTTAAGCCATAAATAGATTTATTGAGTTGCAATTTGAAGAACCTTGAGGAAAGGCTGGTGGTTGTTGCATATAGACAGTCTCTTGAAGTTCACCATTAAAAAAAGCATTGTTGAAATTGAATTGACAAATTGGTCATGATCTTATGATAGCAATGGTGAGAATAATTCTTATTGTTGCTAATTTTATCACTGGTGTAAATACTTAATCATAATCAATTCTCTCTCTTTGATGAAATTCTTTGATAACTAATCTTGCTTTGTATTTAAGGAAAGTGCCATTAGGATGCTTCTTGATTGCATATACCCGCGACATCCAATCACAATGCTTCTAAAAGGAGGATCCACTACTATCCACGTTTGATTCCTATGCAGAGTTGCTAATTCTTCTTCCATTGTCTGTGTCCACTGGAATGTTATTAGAGCCTGTTTGACTAATGTAGACACTTCATTGACTAAGTTTGATGGTGATTTTATGCTTGTTTGAAAAATTCTAGACCCGAGGGATCTAGTCTTAGACTGAGTTGCCATGTGATGAATATTAGTATTAGAGTTGGATTCCATGGGGGTAAATGAATTTCAATACCAGAGATTAGTATAGGTGGAATTTCGGATTGTGGTGATGTATCTAAATTAGTGTTGGAGGTATCAATGAACTGTGAGTTAGGTGTTTCAGGTTGTAATAGTGGTTGTAAAGTGGAGGATGGAAAATATGGTGTAGAGATGGATTATCAAATAAATCGATTGTTGGTAAAGTAATAAGAGGAATAGGTAGAATAGTTGATGTTGTGAAATTCTTTGTAGTTGATATAATGTTAGTAGAAAACATAGAATTGTATGGAAACAATTGCTCATCCAATAAAAGTTCTAGTTATAAAAATCTTTTCTTCCGAATTCAAACATTTATAACCTTTATGAGAGGGTGCGTATCCCAAAAAGACACAAAGTCTAATTTATAATAGAATTTAGCAGAATTATAGGGTGTAAGTAGAGGATAACATCCACAACCATAAACCTTTAAAATTTGTAATCTGGAACATGTTTATTAAACATTTTATTTGGAGATTTTTTTTGAGAGAATAGTAGATGGCAACCTATTAATGACATAGGTAGTAGATAAAAAAGCATCTTTCCAATGCTTTAAGGGGATTGATGTTGTGGATAGCATGGCTAAGCCTACTTCTATTATATGTCTGTGTTTTCTCTTTGCTCGTCTATTTTGTGGGTAGCATGGCTAATCATAACTACTAGTTGCTGTCTGTTGATCATTTCTCTAACTGAATGAAGGTCCAAATCAAAGGGCTTTGTCTTATTGTGTAGAATATGATTAGCTGTAAGCATAACTGCACTGATGTTATCATTATAAATCACTACTCTATTGGATCATTTGATATTCAATTCAGAAAGAAGATTTAAGATCCATTTTAAATCAATTTCAGCTACTACAATGCTTTAAAATTTAGCCTCTGTACTTGATTTACTCACTGAATATTGCTTTCTGCTAGCCTAAGATACACAATTGATTTCCAAATAAATGCGAAAATTAGTGGTAGATCATCTATCATCTAAATCAGATCCCCAATTTGAATTCATAAAAGCAAACAATTTTAAGTCAGTACAGGGTTGAAATAGAATTTTTTAATTACTAGTAACAGCTAAATATCTCAATATGCATTTGACTCACTTCCAATGGGACAGTAAGGGATTGTGCATGTAATATGAAACTTCGTTCACAACATATGCTATATCCATCTGTGTCAAAGTAGCATATTATAGAGCTCCTACAATGGAGCGGTAGTTAGTGGGATTCTAATAAATATCACTGCCATAAATAGATAGTTTAGTAATAGTGATCATAGGAGTTGACATTGGGCATGCTTCTTGCATGTGAGCTCGAGTGAGAAGATCTCTAATGTATTTAGATTGAGATATGATATATGAGCCTGAAATAGTTTTAGTAGCTTCTATTCCTAGAAAATAATTGAATTCATCTAAGTACATAAGTGCGAAAAGAGAGTGTAATTGATGTATAAGAGTTGTAATTTCTGAATTATCATTAGAGGTAACAAAAATGTCATTTACATAAACAAAAGCATAAATAGTTAAAACTGCAGTAATTCGAGGGAAGAGAGAGGGATCTGACTTTGTATTTTTGAATCCAAAATGTGATAAGATGGATGCCAATTTAGTAAACCAAACTCTTGGAGCTTATTTTAAGTTATAAATAGATTTATTGAGTTGAAATTTGAAGAACCTTGAAGAAAGGTTGGTGGTTGTTGCATATAGATAATCTCTTGAAGATCACCATTAAGAAAAGTATTGTTAAAATCAAATTGGCAAATTGGCCATAATTTTGTAATAACAATGGTGAGAATAATTCTGATTGTTGCTGATTTTATAACTTGTGTAAATACCTGATCATAATCAATTCTCTCACTTTGATGAAATTCTTTGATAACTAATCTTGCTTTGTATTCAAGAATAGTGCCATTGGGATGCCTCTTGATTGCATATATCCAGCGACATCCAATCACAATGCTTCTAGAAGGAGGATCAACTACTATCCGCGTTTGATTCTTATGCAGTGCTGCTAATTCTTCTTCCATTGCCTGTGTCCAGCGGGTTGTTATTAGAGCCTGTTTGACTAATGTAGACACTTCATTGACTAAGTCTGATGGTGATTTTATGCTTGTTTGAAAAATTTTGGACCCGAGGGATGCAGTCTTAGACTGAGTTTCCATATGATGAATATTAGTATTAGAGTTGGATTCCATAGGGGTAAATGAATTTCAATACCAGAGATTGGTATAGGAGGAATTTCAGATTGTGGTGACGTATCTAAATTAGTGTTGGAGGTATCAATGAATTGCAAGTTAGGTGTTTCAGGTCGTAATAGTGGTTGTAAAGTGAAAGATGGAAAAGATGGTGTAGAGATGGATTATCAAATGAATCGATTGTTGGTAAAGTAATGAGAGGAATAGGTAGAATAGTTGATGTTGTGAATTTCTTTGTAGTTGATGTAATATTAGTAGAAAACATAGAATTGTACAGAAACAATTGCTCATCCAATAAAAATTCTAGTTATAAAAAACTTTCTTTCTAAATTCAAACATTTATAACTTTTATGAGAGGGAGCATATCCCAAAAAGACATAAAGTCTGATTTATAAGAAAATTTAGCAGAATTGTAGGGTGTAAGTAGAGGATAATATTTACAACCATAAACCTTTAAAATTTGTAACCTAGAACATATTTATTAAGCATTTCATTTGGAGGTTTATTGGAGAGAACAGTAGATGGCAACCTATTAATGACATAGGTAGCAGATAAAATTATAAAAGGCATCGTTCCAATGCTTTAGGGGGATTGATGTTGTAGATAGCATGGCTAAGCCTACTTCTACTATATGTCTGTATTTTTTCTTTGCTCGTCTATTTTGTTGATGTATGTAAAGACAGGAGAATGGATGACTTATACCATTGTTAGCTAAGAATTTTCTAAAGTTGCGAGACAAATATTCTTGTCCATGATTTGAGTAAATTTATTTTATTTTAAAACCTGTAAACTTTTCAATGCAACTTATACTGCTAAAAGGCAGCAAAAACTTGTGATTTGGAGGACAGTAAGTATATGCACAAATATTCGGTGTATGCATCAATAAATGATACATAATAAGAGAAGCCATGATAGAAAAGAACTAGAGAAGGGTCCCAAACATCTATGTAAACTATTTCTAGAAGCTGAGAGAATTGATGATTATCAAGATTGAAGGGTAAATGATGCATTTTAGAGACACAATAATATTTGCTTAGAAAATTTTCATTATTCATTTTAACAAATGGAATATTAAACTTATTGAAAATCAAAAAGACAATTTTAAGAGCACAATGTCTATGTTTTTGATGCAATTTATGAAAATTGTCTTTATAAGAAACTGTAAAAGCTAGAGGATTAGAAGTAAGAGTTGGTGTTTTTGCTATAGCCATCCTTTCAAATTCATACACTCCTTGCTTAGGACATTCTTGGAACAGAATTTGGTGGGTGTCTTGTGATTTAACATATCAGGTATTAGAATGGAATTCAAAATAGCATCTAGTTTTCACTGTAAATTGATAAACACTGATCAAGTTATTAGAGATATTAAGGGCATGCAACAATATTTCAAGATGAGAAATCAGATAGGGATAATCAATATAAGCAATAGAGGACCTTGAACCATTACCTAATACTACTTGTTCAGAACCTTGAAAGTCAGAAGATGAAAGGAGGTTAGACTAATTTAATGTTATATGGTGCGGGGCGCTAGTATCTGAGAACCATGCAGATGATTCTGATGTAGCAGTTGGATGAGTGAAATATGCTCTAGAATTATGCAAAGTTGATGGAGGTGGTGCTACTGATGATGAAGAATAGGCTTCAGAAGATGCAGTGGAATTGGCTTGTAAATTTTGGTCGACATGTCGGGGACTGGCCAGGGTTCACTACCGGACATGTCGGGTTTGGCTGGATAACTGACAGATGAGACTCATCAGCCATAGGGCAGGCATGCATCATATGTATTTGTATGTTTTGTTTGAGTTTGCATTTGTTTTGGCTTGTCTAGTTGCTTAACCATAATTAACTGCTATCTGATCTATCTGCTGTAATTGCTTTTCTTATTTGTTTTGCCTGTGTTTGTTTTTGAGAGATTCCTCTGGCGGGTGGAGGAGACCATGAGTGTTGTTCCACCTAGAGTTTGGAGGATTGCTGAGAAAGGAAATGAAGAGTTAAATTATATTAGATCCCTTAGACATAGTCACCTTAATTCTGGTTTAGTGAAAACTTTAGGATACGATTATGGGTTGTTGGAGTTTTGGAATGCCTCTGACTTTTCGGGACATTATTTATTATCTATGCGAGCACGTTTTTCATACTGAAAACCCCCGATTCTCATTCCATACATATATTGTTGTTTTTCAAATGTAGGACGCGAGGTACCTCGCTGAGCATGCTGAAGGCTCTGCTAAAGCGAAGATCGATCTACTTTTGGGCTTTGTATTTTGTATCTTGTATATGTATATATGTATATAGGTCCTCCACCTTGTGTATATTTGTATTTTGTCCCTCCTAGAGGTTAACTTAGAGAGACAGGATTTTACTTCGTCTTTTGGAAATATTTTGGGTTATATATATGTATATATAATTACCCTCTAATCGGCCTTTGCTTCGCAGGTCGAGTTAAGAGCTTGCTACTTGTATCTTTTTGGAATTTCATATATATACATACATTATCTTTACTATACGATGTTATGTATCCCTTTTTACGCTTAACCGTTTCGATGCGATGAGTCTTCTGTTTGTTTCGTTCAGCTTTTTCTTCAAAGCTCCTAGTTAAACTTCTTTTCATATATGCCTATGTACGCATTTCACTTTTAGAGGTTGTAATACCTCACAACTTCTGATTTACGAACTTAAGCGTAAAACTTTGTGTGGTAACGTGTTACAGTTTAAGTAACTTTTAAGATTTTATAATGGAAGTATGAATCTGGGTTTTGAGTAAGTAACTGTTGGTTTTTGAAAAGATTCATAAGACGAACGATAATCACTACGTTTGAAATCTATTCTTTTATTTATACGTATCCTCTTATAACAAATCTTAAATCTTCTACTAAAAACCTGCGAGGACGATGTTCTCACCGCCTACAGACTTCTATTTCAGGAAGCGGATGAGGAAGATTACGATGTGATTTTTGCGTTTTATTGTTGTATTATCATAAAAGTCTTTTTCCTCGCCTTGTTATTGAAATTTATATTTTTGTAAAGAAGGATAGGAGTTGTGATTCTTGTGAGATAATTAATTTTGTATATATATATATATATGCTTGTATAATTATTCGGATTGTGGAGGTAATAGTATTTATATATGTATGTGTGAGGAAAAGAAAAAGTATTTCCGTTTTTTCAAAGAAAACAGTGATACAATTTTGAGGTAAAGGTTCTTATTTTAATATTATATATGTATAGAAGTAGTCATAATATTTATTCTATCAGAGTAGTGCAACCAAAAACGTGACCTTTTGATAGTAAAAATGTTACAGGAGGACTCAGAGTAGGAAGAGAGAGAAAAAAAATTAAAAAAAAAAGTGGTGAGAATATTAAAATTTTTAGGTAGATATATCTTTTTCTTCTAAATAAATTTTTTGGCTATTATATTACTATAATTATTTATATTCTATTAATGTTTTATTTTCTCGCATCTAATTATTTTATCTGTTGTCTATTCCCATGTGGGATTTGGTTAAAGTTATTATTATATTTATTATTTATCTTTTATTTTCTCGGCCCAGTGGATTATTGTTGTTCTGATTGCTTTATAATTACTAATTTACTATTATTATTAATATTATATCTTGTTGGCTCAGTGCGAATTACTGCCGTTTTGATTTTTTTATTTATTTATTTTTATGTTATATTTATCATTTGTTTACTTTATTAATACTTTATAATTATTTATTAATATTATTATTGCTGAACTATATTATTATTATTATTATTGTTATTATTGTTATTATTGTTATTGCGTTACTTATTATTATTATTATTATTATTATTATTATTATTGTTGTTGTTGTTGTATAATCATTGTTTTGACGACGTTACTTATTATTATTATTATTATTATTATTATTATTAACACAGCTAATGATGTTATTATGATGATTAATAATATTATTATTATATCTGTTTAAATTTTATATTTTAGTATTATATTTAGTGTTATTTTTATTATATCTGTTGTGGTTATTATTATTTATTTATTATATTATTTAATTGGCATAACATAATATTATTCTTTAATTAATTATGATAAAAACAATTAAAATAAATATGTAAGATGGATTATCAACCGTTAACTCGATAAGATGTCTTGGTTGGTACACCATAATTTTTGCTTTGTTATCATAATATTATAAGATACGCTGAAAGATAAAAATTCTTTAAAAAATTTTTTTATGTGTGAGATAAATAGAAAAAGTGAAAAAAATAAAAATATTATAGAAGACATATTTGTATTATATTAAAAAAATTATTTTTATATATCTGGATAGTCACATTATTTTCTGTGACGAACGATCAAAATAAATAAAAACAAAATATTATTATATCTACTGAGAATAATTTTCACTATATTTATATACATATATGTAATTTCAGATTGAACTTAATAAGCATTTGTGGAAAGTATACTATTTTAAGCGTCTTTATTCTACAAAATCGTATGTAAATAACTTGTAAAATTTTATAATTATTTTTATAAAACATGTTATTATAAAACATGTTACATTTGTGGTCGAAAATCAAATATATTATATTTGATCTAATTATTATGTTTGTATAATTACGATCAAAATAATAAAGTATTTTTTTGGTCTTCAATATTTGGGATAAATTCTATTTTAATTTTAATATTTTAATTTTTTTATTTTTATTCTAAAATATTTAAAATAATATCAATATTATTCCACCGTTAAATTTTTCGCTAACATTTAACAAAATTGATGTACTATTAATAAATATTTTTGTTAAACTTACATTTAGCTCAACTTTCTCTCTTACCTTTACTCGCTCAACAAATTCAAATTACATTCTCTTACTTCCTTTACTTCTTTCTCCTTAACCTCCTCTTAAAAAATTAATAGTATAAAAAAAAAAGAAAGAAAAAAATAGAAAAACAAAATTTGGACCTATTATAAGAGAGTAAAGGTAGGAAAAAGAAATTAATCAAATATAATATTAACAAAAATATTATTAATAATACATCAATTTCGTTAATTATTGGTGAAAATTTTAGTAATAAAATAATATTGATGTCATTTTAAATATTTTAGGATAAAAATAAGACGATTAAAATATTAAAAACTAAAATAAAATTCACTTCAAACGTTGAAAACCAAAATAGCACTTTATCCAAAAAAAAAAAAACTGAGACAAAACATTAATTATGAAAAGTTTTTCGACATATGCTTTGTATAATTTAATTAAAAGAGTATATAAACAAATATTTAGGTCCCTAAGCATTTTTGTGTTGAAAGTTTTTGTTCTCAACAAAATTTTATTACATTAAAAGTCTTTAAATTTTATAAAAATAAGATATATAAGTCTTTATTTTAGTTAAACACATTATTTTTATTTAAATAAATAAATTTTTAAAAATATGATTAAAAAATTTATATATCTTATTTTTATAAAATACTTTAACATAATAAAGTTTTTAAAAAACAAAAATAGTTAATATAAAATTTTCTAAAGATCTATTTAAGTATATATTCTAATTAAAAAATACTTTTTTTATCAAAATAAAATTAAAAATACTTTTAATATTTAAAATTTTTTTTTTACAAAATCTATCGAAATACAAAATATTTTTTATTTAAAAAATTTTTAAGAAGATAACGAATAAGTAACTTTTTTAAAAGGCAAAGTCAACCGACCCGAAATAAGTGAGTAATATTAAAGCGGCATTTGAAAAATAAATTTCTTGATTCATATATTCAATAAAGCATTATATTGAATATTTTTGTATTTTTTATATACCCAAAGGATTTAATAGTCAATTTGAATTTGGTTCCATTGATAACATTACTTATCAATTCTAATTATCAGAGCAACTCTGATAGAGTATATCTAGAATATTATTTTGATATTTTTAAGAAATAAATTAATTTAAAATTAAAATTTATATTAAAATTAATAAATAAAATAAAATTGTTCTTATCTTAAAAAAGATATTATTTTGATTAAAAAAATTAAATTTTATTATTTATATAATTATGTTGATAGAAATTAAAAATAATATAAAATTTTAATTCTATCTAATTTAATTGAAATTAAATATTAAAATAATAAATTTTATTTTTAATTTTAAATTATTATTTATAACATATGATTTTATAAATATTAATATATTATTTTATAACATCCGAAATAAAATTAAATTTAAAATTAGCATTAGAAATCTCTTGCCTTTACTTGCTTGTATATGTTTGAGTGCGAATTTGTAGTTTAATTTTTCAGAGAATGAATAAATGATTGACTGGGGGTTCAGTAAGCAAAACATTTCTATTTGTAAATCTGATTAGTTTAGTTTTTTCGTTAAAGTGACATAATTAATAAATTATTTAAATTAAGTAATATTTTCTTCACTGTAAATTATAAAAACTAACTTTTAATTTTCATAAAGTCAAATGATTCGTGAATCAAAACGTTCAGAAAAACACGCCAACCCTAACAAGTCATTATCCCTACGTATATATTTTTTTTTGTTTAATTACTCTGTTAATTTTTATAGGTTTGCGAAATTTTCAATTAGATTCTTATACTTTTTTTTTTTTAATTAAGTTCTTACACTAAATTTTATTTTTAATTGGATCTCTATACTTTTTTTTTCCTTTTATTTGGCTTCTTGTACCAATTTTTTTCTTAATTGGGTCCCTATATAATTAAACCAATTACTGTTTGTCACCAAAAAAAAAAAACCAATTACAGTTAAGAGGGACTTAATTGAAAAAAAATTTGGTATAGAAATCCAATTAAAAGAAAAAAGTATAGGAACCTAATTGAAAATTTTACGAAACTATAGGAACTAACAGAGTAATTAAACCTTTTTTTTCATAATTATATAGGTCGCCGGTGATTTCTGTAAATAGCCAAATTAGTTTTTGAAAAATTAGATATTATTTAAATTTATTTCTGAAAAATTATTTTAATTAAATTAATTTTTTAAATATTACGAATTAATTATATTTGTCTTTTAGTTATTCTACTCATAATTTTCTTCAACGATTAATGATGTAAGATGTTAACTGATAGCATACATGACACATAACATATTCAATTGGACGTTGACTAAATATGTTTACGAAATCTATCAATTTAGTCATTAGATCATATTGGGAATAGGATTTTTATAATTGAGAAAAATGACTAAATTAATAAAATTTCATAAAATATATTTGGTCAATATCTAATTAGACATATCAAGTATTATATATATTATCATTTAACGTTTTACTACATCATTCTTTAAAGAAAATTATTAATGAAGTGATCGGAAGACAAATATGATTAATTAGTAATTTTAAAGGACTAATTTGATTGAAAAAATTTTTCAGATACAAATTTAAAAAATATCTTATCTTTCAAAAACTAATTTGATATATATATATATATATATATTAGTGTGAAAATTGAAACTAATTATTATATGTAATAATGTATGTAGATCATTAATTAATTAGTTACATTTCAGAATACACACATCAAACATGCTCAAAAAGTAATATTTAATCCTAAAAATGACTATATGTATCCATAAAGCAGATGTATATTCCTTTCTTATGTTTAAAAAAGAGCAATGTTAGGGCCAGCAATTTTTGTGATTAGTAGTCATCAAATAGCCATCAATGATGATTTAATGGTGTGAGATTTCATCCAATGACTTATCTTTCTCTGCTGGTTACATGCTGGCCAAAATTCAATAAAATTGCTGGCGCTCTAGACTTTTCCTTTAAAAAAATATCTCTTATTTCTATTTTATTTTCGTCACAAGTCCCATTTAATTTCTTCCTATGCAAAAAATAAATACATATGAATATTCTTGAATAATATTAATTTCCCCATCCCTGTAGAAATTTCACAAAACCCCCGCCCATCGCAAGTAATATTTTAAAAGCTATTTTCGTAAAAATTTTATCAAACGAACCTTAAGTCAGTAATTAACTTTTTTCGTTGTTATTTGGATTTATTGTAGTTTAAATTTCTCTTTGTAATCAGTCAAAAATAAATAAATAATTTTTTCCTATTTTTTGAGTTTGATTTTCTTAATTAATTTCTTTTTAGATCTAGGATGTCATTACAAACTCCGATAATATTTTCTGTATTTTATCATTATTAATAAATAAAAATGATCTTTATTCCAAAAAATCATGAAATAAACTAAACCCTTTGTTATACCTTTTTTTTTTCTTTTTCTAGTTGGCATGCAGATAATGAAAAATGTTAGGAGAATATGTATCTTTTTAACTAAGGCTCTAAAAATTATTTTTTAAAAAAAAAAAATCAACACAGAATTTTTTGGTAATCAACCACAGAAATTAAAAAAAAGACATAAAAAATGTCTTAGAACAATACAGAAAAAAAATATAAAACTGAACATGAACAAAGGAAAAAAGAAGAAAGAAGTAGGGGAAAAAAAAGAAAAATAAGAAAAATGTAAAAAAAAAGAGAAAAATAGAAAAAAAAAAAAAGCAAATTAATAACAAAAGAAGAAGATTGAAGAGGAAGAAGAATAAGAATAAGAGAAAAAAAAAAAAAAGAAGATCAGGACTCAGATAAGTCATAAGAGAGCATGAAGAAGAAAGACAAAAAAAAAAAGAAGTTTAAGTGTATTTCAATTTTTTTTTTAATTTTTTATCAAGACATTTGATGATAAATTCAATTGAATAATGATTTATGGTAGCAGTATTAATAAGAAGAATTTCAAATATTTTTAAAACATTTGTAGTCTAATAATTTTAATCATTAATTTTAATTATAAAAAATTATATAATATATTAATTAATTAAAAAATCAACTATTAAAATTATTCAACAATGTTTCAAAAACATTTAAAAATTTTCCTAATCTATTATTACTCTTAGAAGAATCCTACACGCCCATTTCTGCTTATTCTTTTCAAAATTTTCTCTCTCACGAATCATGATAATTTCATTTATCTATCTTTGATTAATATCGAATATGATAAAGATGTAGACAAAACCTGAATGCATCAATTAACTTTTCTCTTTCAAAAGAAAAAAAAATGACAGGGGCATTATGGTAAATTTGAAAGGAACTGTCATTCAAACAATAGTGTCAAGAATCAGGAATTAATATATAATGCAATTACGAGAAATTATTTTTTTACCCTTAACAGTGCACTGTACCCCTTCTTAATTCTTGTTTCTAAATTTCCATCAAAAGCCCTACCATTTCCCTTTTTCCATGTCCACCTACCAACTTAAGAAGGAATATTAATGTAACCATTAATATAACTGGCGATGAAAGTTTGAGTCTGCACCACCCTTTTAAGGGAAAACCAAAACTAAACCCAAAATCCCTTTGGAGCAATATCTCATGGTTTAAAAGCTACTAAAAAAAATAAAAACAAAAAACAAAAAATAAATAAAAGGAAATAAAGGGTAAAAACAAGACTGACCCATGAGTTCTTATATAGTTATTATTAGTAGCTTTCTAGTATTGCTCAATTTTTACACTACACACTGCAAATAGAGAGGAACAGTCCATGGCAGTCACCCTTCCATCAATCTAATCAAATCCTCAAACACATCATAAAAATAAAATAGTCCTTTGCTTCACCATTTGGAGCTCTATTCCACTTTTTTCTCCTCATTTTCTCTCTCTTCCAAAATTAAATAAAAAGCCTATATATCAATCAAATAATATAAACGATTAAAATGACTAAAACATGACTATTTTAAAAATATTAAAAGAAAATTTTAATTATATATCCACTTTATAAAGTTGGTGTGTATATATAATATATTGTTTTGTATTATACACACTTAATAAATCGATTTATTTTTTCAATATTATGAAAGGTTATATTTGATAATTGTTTTAGAATAAAAAAATTGCACAAAAATGCGTGTCTAGCATCGTATTTCTTGTATTTATTTTTAGTTTTAAATACATGTATGTATTTCTTTTTTGACAGATTATCTGTAGTAAATTTGATTTTTGTTTAAGAATTTACTGTAATTTAATTAATGAGTTAGTATGTATATATAAGACAAGATTTAAATTTCAATACTTACTTAAACGAATAAAAGAAAAGTAACTATCTACACTTGTATGTATGTATTTTTCTATCATTATATTTTAACTTTAATTTAAATATATTCTAAGAGTGCAAAATTTACTTCATGCAAAACTCATATCCATCCAATAATGAGAAAAGTATATATCCTTTTAGCATGGTCCAAAATTCGCTGTTAATAAATTTTTTTATTAGGTAAATTATTTTTAATAAAATTAAGAGTATATACTCAAATAGATTCTTAAGAGATTTTGCGTTACAAGTTTTTGTTTACAAATTTTTTTTATTATATTGAAGTTCTTAAACTTTACAAAAATAGGATATATAAGTCCATATCTTAATTTAAACTTGTTGTTTTTACTTGGATAAATATATTTTTAAAATGTGACGAAAGAATTTATATGTCTTATTTTTATAAAGTTCATAAACTTCAATGTAATAAAGTTTTCTTTGAAACAAAAATGTCCGACACAAAATTTCTTAAGAATCTATTTAGATGTATCTCTAAAATTAAAATTAACAAGTTAATTTTTAATTTTTTTATAATATTAAACAAAAATGGTCTTTAATAAAATGAAAATGCAAATTAATCTTTAATATTTTTAAAAAATAACAAATCAATCTTTAACTTTTTCTAAAAATACTATTATTGTTAAGAGATTAAATGATTTGAAATTTAAAAAAATAAGAGATTAATTTGACTAATATTCTAAAATATTAAAACATAATTTGTCAATATTTTTCTTAAGACTAGACTAATTTGTCCCGTACAAAAATTGATAGAACCAATTTAGAGTTTTATTCTTTTTTTTTTCTCTCATTTTTATTTTATTTTCCTATTAAAACTGATTTAAATTTCTTAGTTCTTGTCTTAAAAGATGTCATGAAATTATTTTTATAAAAAAATAATCTAATATAAAAATACATAAATAGTTATATCTCTAATACATTTTTTTCTTACAAAAGCTTTTTTTTAGTTTATGTGAATTTTACATAAGTTTTGTTTTTCTTTTTGTTTTTACCTTATACTAAAAATTCTTTATTTTTTCTTTTAAAATTGAATAAAAATTAAATTTTAGATTTTTTTAATTATAAAAATTTTAATATTATATCATAAAATTATTTTTTTAATTTAAATTAATAAAAAATATATAAATAATTATATCTCTAATAAAATATTTTTCTAACATAAGTTTCATAACTAATTATTTTATGTACTTGGTATTAGATCAGATTTTATATAGTCTTATTTCCATCTTTGAAAGTCTAAGTGTCACTAATTATTGAAAGCAAAAAAAGTGTTTTTATTATTTACCGTAACAATAATAAAAAAATAATTTAATTTCATACCTGTATTTAATTATAATATTATATCAATAAAAAATAATTATTTTTATATTAATTATATAAATAATCATCTAAAAAAATGAATATAATTACACATCTGTGTATTACACTATAAATACATTAAAATTAAACTAAAAAAATTGTATACGAGAGTAAACATTGAAACTATATACTGCTCCCCACTGTTACCCTAATTATAAGTATAGTAACCGTTCATCTCATCTTATCTCTACTCATTTTACATCTCTCTCTTTCTCTCTTACTTACTTTTCTGCTTCTATACCCCTCCCCTCTTCCCTCAGCTCACTCTGGTCACTGTCTTGTCTTAAATAGGAACCCTAGAACACGAAATAAAAGACCAAGAACAATGAACCCAGGTTAAGTAGTATTATTGCATCAAATTCAATAGACAAAAAGTCAAAAAACAAAGAAATTAGACCCTCCCTTTTGTTGGATATTATGGATTCATCAATTCAGGAGTTCATGGAGTCATGTAACACCGACAATAACACCAACAACATAAACAGAAATATAATCAGCATCAACAACAACAACAATAGCAGCAGCATAGTTGTTGGTGGTGGTGGTTCTTCCCCTTCCGGCGGTGGCTCTTCCAGCACAACCACCACCACGACGAGCACAAGAAGCAGCAGGTATGAGAATCAGAAGAGGCGTGACTGGAACACGTTTGGCCAGTATCTGAAGAATCACCGACCCCCTTTGTCCCTCTCTAGGTGCAGCGGTGCACATGTTCTTGAATTTCTAAGGTATATTATTATATATTAACACGCTTTTCTCCTTCTTAGTTAACCATGCACCTCTCTCTCTCTCTCGCCCTCTCTGTAAATTTTTATTATTTTTTTGTTTAATATGTTTAGATTTTTGGACTTTGGAGAGAGACAAGAAAAGAAGAAATTTACATACATGATTGGAATGAATATGAGTTTTTGACCAAGGAATGGTACAAAAGTTCCTAAAATCAGTTCAATAGACAACATACAATTTCTAAGTCTTGAAAACCAAAAACGAACCTTCTTAGTTCATAGCTTTCCCTTAATTTTACTTCTTTTATTAAAAATAATTCCTCAAATTTGGCTAATTTCAGTTTTTCTATGGTTTTATCATATGTACTATGAATATTTAAAAAAAAATACCAGGAAAATAAAAAAAGACACATGATGATTAAAAATGAAATAACAAAAAATTAATAATAAATTTTATGATTATAAAAGCTTTGGTTCCCATGGTATCACACAGGGACAAGTTAATGATTAATCTGTTACGAATCAAAATTCTATTAAAAAATTTGTCATTTTGCTGTATGCACAAGATAAGATTTAAAACACTGACACTTATTTAATTGGATTTTTCCATAAATTAATCGCTAGATTATGATTATAAAAGTTTGATATTATATGACTACAAAAGATATAGAGAGGGGCTAGTGTTGAATTGATTTGATTTGATATGATATGAATATTTCAGGTATTTGGACCAATTTGGAAAGACAAAGGTTCACACACCAATCTGTCCATTTTACGGGCACCCAAACCCGCCGGCGCCATGTCCATGCCCACTCAGGCAAGCTTGGGGAAGTCTTGATGCTCTCATCGGCCGTCTTAGGGCAGCTTTTGAGGAGAACGGAGGGAAGCCTGAAGCCAACCCGTTCGGTGCTAGGGCCGTTAGACTTTACCTTCGCGAAGTTCGAGATCTTCAGTCCAAAGCCAGAGGAATCAGTTATGAGAAGAAGAAGCGCAAGCGTCCACCTCAGCAACATAACCACCATAACCACCACCAACAACACCAACACCAACACCAACAGCAGCAGCAGCAACAACAAACTCTGTCAATGGCTATGCCGTTGATGCCGCTTTTAAATCATCATCATCATCACCACCACCATCATCATCATCAGCTTCCGCCTCCAGGTGCAACCCAATAAGGCCTCTATATCTGTTTGATTTCTCGTATAATGTAATGTACTCTGATCTTTGCTGTGAAGCGCGCCTTCGTTGAAGCCTCTTCTATAAGGCTTCGCTTCTATCTAAGTTATCATGTGCTCTTTGTTTTTCTCTCTAATTCGAACAGTTCAAGCATTTTTCAATTATCAAAAAAAAAAAAAAAAAAATCTCATTTTATGATAAAACCTCTTGATCTCTCTCTTTCATCCCTTGATCTCAGTGATACTAGCTAGGTCAGCATGTTTAGGGTTTACTTTTGTTTTTATTTTTTTCCTTTATTTTAGTTTTCTTTTTTAATTTGACTTTTAGCTTATATTATTCAAAATACGATATTTCAGTAATTTTAGTTATTAATCTCAATTATAAAGTATAAATAATTAAGATCTACTACTAAAATTATTAGAATACTGAAAAAATATCTTACATATTTCCGTAAAAATATTATTCCATATAGACTGTTATTGTTGTTGTTTGTGTATGTATGTTGTTTTGTTGTGGCAGAAACAAAAGGTTAAAGAGAGAGAGAGAGAGAGATTGAGATCTTTATTAGCTTGTGTTTGGGGTTATGAATTATGATGATGAATCTGCTTTTAAGGAAGAACAGTGTGTGGTACTGGTAAGTAGACTACTAGTGAGAGTACCTGAAAAGTGATGGTGAGAGTGAATGAATGAATATGAAATGAAATCAATGAACGTAGAAGAGGTTCTTCTTCTAATGTTCCATGTGATGAGAAAATTAAAGGAACCTAAACCACCAACTCTATCATCATCATCTATGTCAAGCCTAATTTCCAGATTACAATTAAGCCTTCAATCATTCTTATCACTTTTGACCTATGTTTCTAATCTTGATTGGTTTTATAGAAAAAAAAATTTATAATTTATTTTATTTAGTATTTATTAATTATTTTTAAAAAAATAAATATTAAATAAAATCAATTTTTATTATTTTTAACATTTTTTTATTAAATATTTTAAAATTTACTTTTATGAGTAAACTGTCGGTTTACTTCTTTTAAAAAATACTAACAATTTAGTTTCTAAAAGATTTAATATGTCTAACAAATTTCCCAAATTTAAATAACGTTATTGCTTAATATTTACAACAGATTACTAAAGACTAAAATAACTAGTGACTTAATATACTTTCAATTAGTCTCTAAATTAGGGCCTAATAGAAGGACGGTGCTATCAAATTAAAACCAATCTTTAATTTTCTTGATATTGTTCAAATTTAATTAATTATTTCACTTGTGGAAGCAATTCAATGCCCCAAATAGTTGTTTGAAGATGTGCAGATAGATAGGTCAATATATTTCCGTACATGTTCTTTGTCAGTTATTTGCATTATTATGGACTGTTGTGGTCACATAATTATGTTCATTAATTGTGGTTCCATGTCCACTAACTAAATTAGACTAGTAGTCCTAGTAGTCTTTTTCTTAACTTGTTCCTTCTTTTTTTGTTTCCAAGTTGTCACCTTTTACTGCTTCACTGTCTCCTCAAATTGTGTTTTTTGTGTGGGGAAAGAATGATTAATCATAGTAAGTTTCTGTTTCATTCTGACAATTTTATTTATTTTTCTTTATTTGTTGATTTTTTATTTTTATTTTTTTATTAGGTTTTCTTTTGTTCAATCAATACTAACTGCTGACCGTTAACCTGGTCAATTTGATTGATGATACTGGCTTCTATAGGCAGTATAGTGCTGTCATTTCAACTGTGAAGGGAAATGACGAAAAAAGAAAATTTAATGGCAGACAATGTATTAATTAATTCCTACAAAATTAAGCTATTATTATTATTATTATTATTATTATTATTATTATTATTATTATTATTATTTGTTTTAGGGTAGGAGGATTTCCGAATAATCCAATTAATAAAAATTAATAATAATAATAATAATAATAATAATCAATTATTAATTAATCTCATCTGATTTTTGAAGACTTCAAAATCTTATTAAAAATTATTATTATTATTATTATTATTATTATTATTATTAGAGTAATATTAAAAAATATTAGTTTTTCAACTAATATCAGCTAATTTTTTAAAAAATATGTTGTTTAGCATAAATTTTAAATTTTATATCTTCAGAAAAATAAGTTTCATAATTAAAATTAATATGGGTTAATTAAAAATTGGTTTTCTATTATTATTATTATTATTGTTGTTGTTGTTTTCTTTAGGATCGGAGGATTTCTAAATAATCCAATTAATAAAATTAGTAATAATTAATTAATTAATTTCATCTGCTTTTTGAAGACTTCTAAATCTAATTAATCAAAATTTCTCTCAAGGTCATAATACGTCATTAACTAGCTTGTTGTTTCCGTTGCAATTAGGTTATTTGTCCCACTAAAAGAGGAAACTCTTCAATCAAACCACTCACCTTTGAATGTACATAACATTTAGGTATGCTGAATTAATTAATGATATAACATTTAGGTATGCTTAAAGTTTGCCCTTGGTTAGAAGAAATCAAGGACAAGAAAGCGCCAATTATGTCTAATTAGTTTTTTCAAGTTGAAAATCAATTTGAGTTCGGTCTAGTGACGTATTAGTTCGCTTAAGTAAGTATTGGTGGACCAACGCAAATTGGCACAGATAAATGAGGGTCTGTGTTCTTTAAGCATCTCTCCTGGGTTCGATATTCACTGGAGGATGGGAATGGAGCTTGCTTGCTTGGGAGGGTCGTCCACTTTGTGCCTCTGCAGTACTCGAGGGATTAGTCATTGGGCTTCCGACCTAATGGATATCCTGGTGCAAACCAAAAAAAAGTAAATATTAAAAAAAAAAAAAGAAAACACCTTCTTAAAGCTGATTAGGCAAACTTGTCTTAGTAGGTAAGAGAATAATATAAAAAGGTTCATAATGAATAAAAGGGGAAAAATAAAAGTGATAGATTACAAAGCGCATAGACAAATCGTCAATGGCATAAGAAAATTTTATTAATAATTAATTGAGAGGGCCAAATCTGTTTGATAAAATATGATTAAATTTGGGTAATCTCACTTGTCACTTCCCTTAAGATTGTTTTACTTTGGCTAAAAAAAGTAAGGATTTTCCGGAATCCCTCTATTCATGAAGAGGCACTTATTGTAATTAACTTAATTTCCCCAAGACGAGAATGGCATATATGACTCAATATAGATGGAGTGACTACATATCGAAGATCAAAACGAAAATAATTTTCCTTTTTGTATTTTCATCTGCATTATCTAACAAAAAATTATTGAAATAATAATTGATTTAGTGACTAATTTTAGTGGTTATTTCTAAAGTCTTGGTCACTAAATTATAAATAATGACTGATTTTTAATCATTGTCATAAACTAATATCAAACTAGATCCGTCACTAAAAAAATTGTTGCTAAATCCAAAAGTTTTTGGTAGTATTTTTAATTGTTCAAAAGGAAAATAATACCCTAAAATAGAAAAATTGTATTCTTATACTTATTCTAGTTATCAAACGAATTTTTATATTTACTAACTCTATATTTAAGTCCTAAAAACAGTTTTCAAACACTAATTGAAACAAATTATATATATGTTTTTCCCCCTCACCCTCTTTAGTGATTCTAGTGTGGGGTATGTATGAGACTACCACTGAGATATAGAAGAGGATCTATTCCTTGCTCTAATAATTTAGCTGCATTATTTAGTTATATTATATATTTCGTGAAGTTAGACTTTAGGCGGTATACACATATATACTTTTAAAAAATCGATGTTGTGTCGCTGGACCCTCCCTTATATTTAGTAAATTAAGAACTATACAACTAAAGCATTAGCTTTAGTATGTCATCATTAATTTGTTTATTGATCACTAGGTTGATGCTGTAAACATCGTACTAGATTTGAGGTCCACTTGTTTTATCATTTTTTTAGTGGCGGATTCTCAAATGATTATTCCAACAAACCTAGCTAGCTTCCACTTTGTATACATTGCATGCTCCTTAACAAGCAACTCTCACAAAAATGCCTCCAACCTATACACACTTTAATTATGAAATCCAAATAGCCAACAATCTCTCCAGTCAATAATATATATAATAGTGGTTTTTTTATTTTTTATTTTTTTAAATGCTGATCGAACTAGCATCTGATCATATTACCAGAAATTTGATGACTAATTAAACCTAATTAACATTTGATCATATTATCAGGAACCTAGCTAGTAATTCAACCAAGTTTGTTTGAAATCTCACAATGAAGGAAGGAGTCTTCTAATTGAAAAAAATTTTCGTAACAGTCAAACTCAAGATCATTGATTAAATTCTGTTAATGTTAGGGAGACAAAAAAAAAACTGTCAGAACTTGTAATAATTAATGAATGCTAAATAAGGTAAGTTCTAGTTGATTTTGACTAAATTTTGTTTATTACCAAATATTTTTGATTAATTAATAACTTTATGAGTAATGAGTAATATCTAATATAAATATTAGATGAAGTAATTAAAGGTAATTTCTTTTAGTGGCATAAAGTCTCGAAAAATAATTAATTCTTAATAGTTGATCGGATATTAAAAAGATAAACTTTGTTTAAAAGTCGACTAAATTTCCAAAGTAGTTCCTCAGATTTACGACTTTCATCATTTTAGTCTTTCAAATTCAAAAATCATTATACTGGTCTCCGAAATTCAATTCTGGGCACCATATTCGTCCCTGAACCCTTTCTAGCACTGAGTCAGCAACAGTGTTAAACTAACTCTGACTTACCACCCTAGATACAGGGTTAAACAGTGTTATTTCGTTTTAGCGCTAAAACAAAACAAAACAAGAAGACAAAGAAGAGTTTATATGATGTGCAAACCGTTCTATCTCCCCTCATTCTTCAAAATGACCTCATTTTTGCCTTGTTTAATAGTCAAAATGAACAAACATCATTTAGCCTTGTGTCTAGCGTGGTAAGTCAAAGCTAACTCGACATTTTGTTTGTTAACTCAACACCAGAAAGGGTTTAGGGACTAATATGGTGCCTAGAATTGGATCATGGGGATAAGTATAGGGAATTTTGAATTTGATGGACTAAAATAGTGAAAGCCGTGAATCTTAGGGACAACTACAGAGATTTAGTCAAAATTAACGCTTACATGAAGCATATAAAAATGCATATTTTTGTACAACATGTTTTCCATATAGAACTTGAGCTTGATTTTGGTTAAAATTAAAGTGCTCTCAATAAAATTGAGCTACATTTAATTAGGGGTGTTCACAGTGTAGTTTCGATCGGTTTTGAGGCAAAAAATATCTGATTCGAACACTTATTTTATATGCGGTATGGTTTGTATTGGATGATTCTTTTAGACACTTTGATTCAATTCCAAGTAATTTGGATTGGATTGGATTGGATTTGTGATTTTTTAAATAAGAAAAAAATAAACTTTTGCTTCACTAATATAGAACGCTGAAATAATACTCTATAATGTATAAATCATGAAAAATAATTCTCCAAAGGTCGAACAAGTATCATTAGTAAATTCTGACTCACTGCTTTGGACATCCTGTGATAACAAAGAACAATTAATTTATGTTATTTTTTTCAATTAATCAATTTATTCATATGTTAGCAAAATACACGTTACAAAAGATATTTTTCCTCAAAATATGAAACTAACATTGTTGAACTTTTAAATTAGTAGCCAAAAACAACTAACAAAAGAAATTTAAATATTGCAAAAAGAGAAAAAAAAAACAAAACAAATAGAAGATTAATAACAATTTAAACACTGCAAAAAGAAGAAAAAATGAATAAATAAAATTTTAATAACAGAACCAGAACATAACTAACACAAAGAAGAATCTTAATTTACTAGAATTAACAAAGAAATTAACAACACAAGCATAAATTACAAAATTAACAGAGAAGTTTAATTAGCCAGACAAGCACAAATGCACAATGACAAGCAAAAATCACAAACAGAGAAGTCTACAAGATTTAAAAACACATATGTTAAAAGGAAAATATCACAAACCCAGGAAGGACGACAGTGGCACTAATGAGAGGGGAGTAAAGCAACGTTAATGGGACGGAGATGCCGCAGCATTCATGGTCACAGGACTAGGAGGATCTGTCGTGACCGAGACGTGCGAGTGTACGATGGCATGTGCAAGTGTGTGGTCAGGCATTCAAATGAGTTGCAGTGGCTTGCATGTGGCCTTAGTATCCAAGCTAGATGCTTTAAGAGTACAACATCAATGGATTTAAGTTTAGAACCCTCTTGAGAGAGGATGGGATGAAAACCAAGAATAGCAGGGTTTATGTCACTTTTGATACTAGAAGTTCTGCAAACAAATGTGACAGTAATATTGATGTTGGTGGCATCTTGTATTATGAAATATTAGTAGACATCATTAAGCTGAATTACAGTGGCCAATTCATAGTCATGTTGTTTAGATGTCTCTCAGCAAACACCACATATGGTAGAGGCATAAAACAAGACGTTTTGGGCCACATATGTGTCAACTTCTCTAATCTGATTCACATTGGTGAACAAGAAGATGACAAACCATACATACTTGTATCTGAGGCTCATCTTGTATACTATATGGACGATGAAGTTGGTAAGAAGAGGAGTGTAGTAGTCCATGTGAAGCCAAGAGATTTGTGACATGGGTGAAGACAATGAACAATGTGAGGTCGATCTTTCTCCCCAACCATGTTTGACTAGGTTGTCTGAGTGTGGCGCGTGTCGAAAGTTTGCGGTTGACATGGGATGGCGATTTAAAAGAATTCACAAATGATGTCCTAGATAATTGCGTAGAGGCTACAAATTTATAAATGTATATAGTCGACATTGAAAGATATGTACACTACTAATCTATGTATAGTCTAATTAAAAGATAGAACTTTGTTATCATGGTCATTTAGTCTATGTATAGCCTATGAACTATCCTTATTTTACTCTTTTAATGCTACTACTACTAATGCGTATATATATATAGATTGATTGATTGATGTGTACACTGCTATGTATTTTGCTCATTGTTTTTATTATGGAGCTTATCAGGAAAATAGGAGATGCAAGAATTCTTTCTTTGCTCCACTGGCATTTGGTTTGCCAAGGAGATGGTTGAAGCATTTTCATTCTATTCACTAGAGCACGCAACATCATTTGTAAGAGACTTATGGTTCAGGAAGTCATGTATGCAATCATGACTGAGTGCCTTCTCTACACACACTCATATAGCTGATACTGTTGGTCATGTACCTAGTGCAATTATGAAAGTTTTTCTCTTATATGCCCAACAGCTTTAAAGTTTTGCATCTTTTTTGAATTGCAACAGTAATTTAATTAGTTTATTATCCTTTAAACAAAAGAAACACCCAAAGATATTTCATTCTTGGAGTCTCTTAAAATTGTAGGAATTGGATTAATAAGGACAAAAGTATAGCGACAAATTTGGATTTGGGTTCATAACAAGTACAGACAAAAGATTAACGCAACAAATACTTGAAAATTTGGATTTGGATTTATGAACACTTAAAAGTTTTTTAACTCTATCATAGTCAACACAAAATTTCAGTATATGTTAATAATCAATATCTCAATACATGGATAGAATAGCTATAAAAAATTTTAGGCAAACAACTTGCAGGTTCTAAACTCATTATTCTAAAAAATAGTTAGGGAATATACCTAGAGTACCATGCCATGACATCATGCATTAAGTTTTGGTCACCCAAAATAGTAAGGGAATAATGTCATCTTAAGAAAAGCATTAAAACACTTGCACATCATATTTATTGACTGCAAAATGAAACTCTTACAAATAAATGGAAATAACAAACAAGCACAACAATCTCAAAGTTGACCATGAATTCTGCTCATATAGTGGAGGCGAAGGAGCTTTTGAGAAGGTGCTTGCTGATCATTCTGCTAGAAGATATTCAAGGGTGGAAACATGCTATTAATTACTATCATTTTTGTAAAGCTACTTTTTTATAAACATAATGGTAATTGAATATGCATGTTTAGCAATGTAGAATTCTTGCATCCTTTTATATCCAAGAAAAATCTATTAGCTGGATATAAATGAGTGAACTAGTCATGTCTAAATAGCTTAGTTTGTATACACACAAAATCAAATAATAAAAAATTACATTTATGCAATAGGATAAAAGAAAGTATGTATTGATATGCTAACATGAAATTAAGAAACAGTGAAGTGAAAAATCAAAATTTTCATTCTGAATAAGATTCATTCCATTTTACCGAAATTAAAAATTTAGCGATCAATCCAAAATAATTAAATAACAAGGTGTATATGTTAATTTAAATAAATAAAAAATTGAGATATTTAGGTTTGCAAGAGCTTGTATATGTTGAGTAGAGAATCATATAGGTGGAAGGAGATTTGAAATGAGATATGAAATGGAGGGAGAGATATGAAATGAGATTTGAAAGCATAACTTTTAGGCACATAGGGTAAGAAAAATGGCAGTATATATATTGCATATATAAGAACCAACCTTGCTCCAAAGTGAAACACTTGTTGATGTTGAATGAAATGTGTCTTTGTGTTAAGTGAGATGATCACTTCTAGTCTCTAGCTATTACAATTTTTCGATATGCATTTTTTACATTGTGCAGGCACACTCTGTAAACAGTTTTATTGTTGAACTTGATAATGCATCTCGGGAGAAATTCCTTCTTATAGAAAGTGACCTTGCATGACTTTGGGAACGTAAGAAAAATAAGATTTCTATTGTGTTAATCTTACCTGACCATGTTGCCACTATAATTCTTGATAGATTGGACTTGTTTGGCTACGATGAAACTTTCAGGTTTATCTCGGACAAGATTCAAGAGACAACAAAAGAACCAGGGGAGATAATTTCAAATTCAATGGAGGAAGAAGACGTTATTACTGGCAATAGTTCTTATAAGATTGTTTCTACTGGACACAACGCTTCCATGCTATCTTATG
This sequence comes from Arachis hypogaea, assembly GCF_003086295.3. Lineage (NCBI taxonomy): Eukaryota > Viridiplantae > Streptophyta > Magnoliopsida > Fabales > Fabaceae > Arachis > Arachis hypogaea. The sequence continues at coordinate 18,995,119 of NC_092047.1, forward strand.
GCCTCAATAAAACACTAGAAGAGAATGAAGAACCTTATGTTGGAATATTTTCCGAGAAGAGGAATGAGTGGTTCTTAGCGATGTGGGAAGGTAGTGCAGGAGTTTAGTTAAAGTCTTTTTATTCATGTTGTTTAGGATAATTTGACTTGATTTTTGCATTTTTTTTTACTAGATAAATGTTTAGTTTGATAGAAAATTTTATGATGTCACATTGAAGGACCTTAGTCTATCATTTCTTTCACAGGACATATTGAAACACCCTTAACAGTTGTTAAATAGTATGTTTAATTGACACACTGATTACTTTATATTGGAGCTTAGTATATTTTTTAATTGGCACATTGAATGACTTGGCTCTTTCTTGATATTATTAGTACTAGTAAATACAGGATCATCACATTTACTCTTCAGAAAAGAGGGCAAATTAAGAAAAGAATGGAGAAAATGATAAATGATATTTAATCAATTCATTTGATGAAATTCACTATTAAATCAATAATTTTGACTACTTATTTTTATCATTGGGAAGCTTTTACTTTATCATTCTTAGTCATTGATAAAAAAAACATAAAAAGAGAATTTTACTTATCGTTACAATCGTCAAATTTTAAAGATAAAATATTTTTTTCTAATGATGCTTGAAAAAAATTGTATTAAAATCCAATATTTAAAGCACTGTTTGAAAATATATATTTAACGTTGGAGATTTTTGTTGCATTTTAAAATATTTCAAGAATATATTTTTCGTTAATAAAAGTAAAGGTCACTTTTGTTAGCGTGATTATAATTTGGGAACTAAGAATTGATGGTTTACTCATATTATTATTATTATTTAAACACTAACACTACTACACATTGCACACCCCATTCTTAAAAACACTCCAGCGTCGCACTTCCTCAATCCCTCTCCATCATTGTAAACTCTCGATGCTAAGTCACCACATTTCCAACCTCAATCCCTTTAGCCACCGTCATAGCGTCTTCTGTCGCAATCATCATTTTGCCTTCCATTTGCAGCTCTTACAGTCATTGCAGCGACTTCCGTTCGCAACTCTAGCAGTCGTTGCAACGCCTTTTGTTGGCCGCGCCTTCCCTCCAGCAAAATCCAGCCCCATCGATCCTTTTTGTGCAAAGTCTGCTACAACTAGTTAGTGATTTTGATTAATGTTTTCGAATTTAATTTGATTCTGTTTACTCTAGTTTTTTTTAAATTATTGTTTCTGAATTAATATAGTGAAAGAAATTCTATATTCAAGTGTCAAATTAGAAATTCTTCTTCGACGATGACCTTGATTTTATGTCGTGGGTTTCAATTTTTCAATTGGTTATTAAAAAACAAATATGAAGTGTTTTATTGGATTTTATGGATTATGTGTGTAACACCCTAACTACCAAAGCTCACACTTCCGGCTGCGCGACTCTGATAGTTCGGACATTACGACGACTTTTATATTATTTAATACTAAAATATGAGCCTGTTTAAAACTTTAAACCGCAATACCGCTCCCAAAGATACTTTCGTTCGATAACGTACATCCATAAATACCATTCAACTTACAACAACTCAAAAAGAGTACATCCATATATATACATAAATATATATAAATAATATTACAAACATTAACCAATACAATCCCTATCCCTCTTACAGAATATATATCAAGATAAAAGCGAAGGTACAATAAACCATAACTAAAACAATACAGAGCATCACAACAACAATTAAATAAGCTCTTCATAACTTCTGCGCCCATATCCTGAAAGGGGAAAAATGTAGGGGGGGTGAGAACATCATCCTCAAAAGGGTTCTCAGTAGAGGGTTTTTGGGAATTACTGTAATAGGATACATGAAGATAAACCGTGCCAGTGATTTATAACCGTCTTATGCCTCTTTTCAAAAACAACGGTTTACAATAAAAGTAAAGTCGGAAATCTTTTCTGAAAGAGGAACCATTCTATTCTCAAAACATCAAAGCCTTTCAAAAAGGTTTATCTATACTGTACCAAAATAGCTTTTCATATTTTATTCCAAACCAGAAACACGAAACCAAAATCAACCATCGGTTCATATCATTCCAACCACGGCCCTAGGCCCAAACAACCCAACCATCAACCAATCACCACAATTCAACAAAGTCCCAGTAGCAAACACAAAAGGAAGATGCAAGCACAAACAAACAGTTATTGCAAGTAGAACAATTAGCAATTAATCACATAGGCAAACCAAGTATGATATGCACACCCAAACAATGTCACATAGATGCATATGATGCATGCCTGTCCCTAATGGCTGATGATATCATCTGTCGGTTATAGAGCCAACCCGACAAGTCCTGGTAGCTAACCATTGGACTGTCCCTCTGTCGCGCATCCCCAACTCGAGTTATACTCATCATAAACTTGATCATAATCATGATCCATATCCATCACCTTCACTGGTGAATATTTACGGGGGCGAGCTCATCCGGGACTTTCACAGTGTCCGGCCACACTTACGACATAGGGTCAACAGAGTATCAAGTCTCAACCTGGAGCACGTGGTGGCTAGCCACTGCTACTACCCAGGAAAACTCGTATCTCAGATAGTGGAAGTGCAACATTCACATTTATCAATGATTCAGCATAAACATTCATTCAATCTCATCCATGGATCAACATCCATCTCAGCCATCCGGCTCACGGTTCAGTCCAGAACCAGCCAATATTCATATCATACACAGCCATTCCGGCTCACGGTTCAATCCAGAACCAACCAATATTTATAATCATACATAGCCATTCCGGCTCACAACAAAACAGCACTTCCACATTCAACATCATAAATTCATAAAATCGACATTTAAGCCATAAATCACTTTTTCCCAAATCATTTCACTTGAAATAGAGTTTTAACTCTTTTTAGCCTTGACTTTGAAGATCTCATTTTCAAATCATCTCAGGCTCATAAGCCAAATTTACTCAAAGTGAGTTTCCTTTTTAAAGCAAAGCCACTCTCGGCATTCTCTTTCCAAAACTTCCAAAACCATGGAAAGTTAAAGATTCTTTTTGGGAACATTCAAAATCACCCATCCAACAATGGGATTTTATAACAAAAGTTTCTTGCCAGAGTCCCAAGTCTTTAGGGAAGGTCAACTTATATAAATTCCTTAAAATTCATTGAAACTTTTAAAATCATAGATTCCCGGTTCAAGTAAATAAAACTGAATTTATTATGAAACCGATCATACAAAATCACAAGTTCCAACCCGGTCCAAAAATCAACTCATTTGAAACGGAACCGGTTCATTTGAATCAAACCACCTTCAGGTTTCTTTTTGGAACCCATTTTTCTAACTCTTCCAAAATGCCTCAAACTTGATTACTCAATCAAAAGTCTAAATTCCTTTAAAATCACTAAAAGCTCCTTTTTATATTGAAATTAATATTAGAGCATCATTCTTTCCTTCAGTGATTCAAACTGTACAAATAGTTCGTTTCTAAATAAGCTGAACTCAACGCATAAAGTTCATTAAATAAATTAAGCTTGAAAACATAAATATTCTCTTAATAAATCAATTAATACAATTTCTCAAATCCAACCCTTTTTAAATAACTTTACAAACAAGAGTAGGATTTTGTAGAAATTTCGGCAGCACCTCCCCTAAAACTTGGACTTTTGCCACCCGGTTCGGGTCCCAACTAAACCGTTTCTCATTCCTTTTTAACAGCCCAAAACCAGAAATCAATTCAAAAGCAAGCTAAATCCAACAGTCGCCTCAGTGGCATATCTCAAGGAAACTATTTCAGAAATCAACTCAATATCAATCAATTTAACTCATTCCCAAAGCTTTAAAGAATCGGTTCAGCAATAAATCATTTATCAAAACCAGAGCAATTAAAGCAACCCAGGCTGAATTTCAAGAGCATTCTATCTTTCACATCATCAAAATAATTGACTCAATTCAAACCAATCCTCAACGGATTAAACTCATTTCAAATATTTAAAGAATCAACTTCAAGCATTACATTTCACAAGCCACACAACAATTCAGCCAAACCAACATCCATAGTCATTCGAGTCAATCAATTGATACATAAGGCAGATACAATCACCGAATACACAATATCTCACATCAGTACCCATATGTAATAATTCCAATAATAAACTATAGTTTTCGAAAAGCGCCCCTACCTCAAAACGCAATTCCATAATCCAAACGTCTCACAGAGCCCTTTCCGTCTCAACCCGAAATCAAAGGCAGCTTCAAAGCACAGCCCCACACGCTTCGCAGCAGCGTAAACAGCTCTAAATTACCACAAGCAACCTCAGTTACTAAACTCTAAGGACATTGATACCGTAAAGGCTTTAATACACGTACGGGGCACTAACGTAAGGCTTTCGAAACATAATTTCTTACCGGAATGACAACACGAAGCAGCTGCGATTTCGAACCGGCCCGGCAACAGCTCCGGGGGCGGCCAGAAGCTTCGGTAGATCAACTATAAAGACTGCGCAGCGTTAAAACCTTCTCGAAATGCAAAAGGGCAGAAACTTCAAATAAAACCCTTACCGGCAGAGTGGAGCAGCAGCTCCGGCGGCGACCTCCCGCAGCAACCACACCGTTTCCCGGCAACCAGAGGCACAACGGGGTTTCTTGGCGGCAGAAACGGCGGTGGCTGGGCGTGGTTATGCCTCCTCTCTTCTTACGACCCGGCGGCTTCCCTCTCCCGGCACACAGCGGCGGCATTACAACAAGGAGCACAGCGGCGGCGCGTAGGCCGGCGACAACCCCTAGCAGTGGCGCCGGCGGACCAGTCACGACGGAGGCAGCAGTAAGTCAGACCACGTCCCTCCAGTCTTCGACGTGAGCTCTCTCTCTCCCACCGATGGTGACGATGACGGTGAGGACAGAAGCGGCGGCGCGAGAAGGACGGCGATGGCTGGACGGTGACGGATCTGACAAGGACGGAACCCTCGGCGGCGAAGGGTGCGATAGGGCTCGCGGTGGCAGAGCGCGATGACTCCCTTTCTTCCTCGCGTCATCCCTGCTTCTTCCATCTGCGAGCTTGACAGCAGTGGCCATGGAAGCTCCTTGTGCTGCGATGGTGAGGGCAACGGTGGCGTGGATTGGGCAGCGGCCTCCCTTCAAACTCTCTCCCTCAGTCCAGATCGGAACAGCTCCATAGTGGCAAGGATGGCAGGACGCGACGGTGAAGCTGACCGCAGCAAGGCGCGACGACGACTGCGACGGCAGTGAGCCCAGCACGTCAGCGCAATCCTCTTTCTCTTCCCCTCCGCGGCCCTCCGTTCTTTCTTTTGTTTTCTGTTTCTTTGTTCATGGAGGAAGGGAAAACCGTGGGTGAAAGGGGGACAAGGCATGGTTTCGGCTTCTGGGATGAAGGCTTTAGGGTTTCATTATTTTGAAAGTTAGGGTTAGGGGCAAATTGGTAATTTCAAATGAAATTGGGGATAATGTAGTAATTGAAACCCAATTTAAATCCAACACTATTTGTATATAGAAAAATGCTATTTACTCATCAATTCTACAAATTATTTTCAATAAAATGTCCAAATCTAAAAATTAGAAATAATATAATTAATTTCTCTATTTTCCAAAATAGCAGTATTAATATTTAAAATATTAATTATTTAATCCAAATCATGTAAAACCCCTCTTATTTCATAATTGCCAAATTCATAATCTGAATATAGAAAATAACCCAATAATTATAAAATTAGATAAAAATCATAACTCGTCTCAAATTCAATAAATCAAAATTTGCCTTAATTATCTTTAATAAAATGATTTCCGAAATTAAGGCTATAAATAACTATATGATTTGAGACTTGATCATAATAAGACTTTTCAAAAGTTCTGGGTCTTACAATGTGTGCTCTGTGTTTTATTGGCAATGCATTTGCTCTGTGTATTATTGTGTGTTATTGTGCTATGTGTATTAAGTAAAATTGGAGAAAGTCTAATAGAGTTAAAGGATAAAAAATAACTTTACCTGCCTATCATTCCACTTGCAACTATAAAATTATTTTATTCATGTTAGTATGCTACCTTTATTGTGATGTATATATCTATATATATTGCAAAAGCGAAATAATAATACACATGCAAAATAATCCCTATAAGCGTATGATGAGTTTAGAGACATGCTAACCCTATATAATGAGAATGAAAGAATCTAGTATGTGAGAATAAACTTCAATTTAATTCAGTAAAGAAAAGTTTATCCTTTTATCATAGTGTGCATACATGTCTTTGATAAGAATTGATCTAAATAGGTTGGTACCATTGTGATTAGAATAAGAATTTTGCAAGGTATTATTCATTCTAATTGTGTTAGGGGTACGTCTTTTTGATGGATGCACAATTCAAACTTGAAAATGAAGTTACAAATTGCACGTATAGATCTTGCTTTTTCCAAGTTGAGTGATGATGAATAGATTTGACTGCTACTTTCTGATGTTGTTGTCTATTTATTTCCATTTTTGCTTTTGACCAAATTTTCTCTAACTATATTTTGTATATTGTGAGAGAATTTTTGTTGTTTTTCGCGATAGATTGTCTATTTTTCCTTAGATTTGATTATTATTATTGTTGTGCAAAATTCTATCCATGTTTAGTTTCTTGTTGAAATATTGATATATGTTTCTTTCTTTCCTCTATTTTTCAATTTATGGTTGCATTTTTATACTAGGAATTTAAGATGCCCAGGAATGCTCATTTCACGAAAACTTCAAAATTAGAAATAGCATGTTAGCAGCCTCAAACTAGAGCTCCTACGGCTTCATCAGCCCATCACGATGACTGTCTAATTCTCCTACCAAATGATGGTGGTCTCCCCAAAGCTACATCTTTTTGCCCATTCTGTCCGCCGTGTAGTGAACTAAGACTTGATCCACATACATGCACAAACGGTGTTCAAAACTTAGAGCCAGGTGATGAAGACTTGGACCAGAGGCAAATGAGATAGATTTATTTGAACAACACATTGACAACCTCTTTATTGCATCTGATGTTCAAAGGCGCAAAGAACGCAAGAATACCGAATTTTGAAATGATATCATCGATAACAAATCTTGAATCCTTTATATTCAAAATAATTTAGACTCTATTTTTTTTCTCGCATCTTGGCCACAACGGTTATATAAATAAGATTCTATTCTTTATAGTTTCTAATGGCGTAATCAAGTAAACTCATTTAAGTTTGAGGAAAGCTATGGAGCGGCCTAACGGTAGAAAGATCATACTCAAGTTCAACAGGGAACTGCAACCAATTGGAGATGGGCTGGTCTATTACATGCTGTTCTTGGATTGCTAGGTGCTGATTATAATAAATTTTCCATTTGTGAGAAAAGTTGAAAAAAGATTAGCACCAAAGACAAAGTTTATAATGATTGTATAAAGGTAAAAATTTATAGTATTGTTGAGTTAAATAAATTTCATTTAACAATTTTGAACTTATCATTGTAGGAAAATTTTCAATTTGATGAAGATAGTATTGGAAGTATTAAGAGTACAATTTTAAAAAGTATAGGGAAGTCCTGGAAAGGATACAAAGAGTAGGTTGTATCATGAGTATTACAACTTAATGAACAAAATATTGAGGAATGTCCGCCGAAAATTAATAAAAAGCATTGAAGATGGTTCCTTGCATATCGCAATAAAATTGACACACATGTACCATATTTTGAATTTGTAAAATAATAATACTATTTATGTTACATTAATTTGGACAAAATCGGTGTCTAATCACTCTTATTTTTGATGGCATAACAGGAGAAGTGCAGGAAAAATGTTGTGTATCGATTAAAACAACTATACACACAAGTGATTCAAAAAGCTTGGCGAGGCGAAGAGAAGAAGAGAAAGTTTTCGTTTGAATTCACTTTGAATTGTCTTTTCGACTATATTTTATTTATTTGGGTAGAATATGGTGATGGTATAAACTATATGGTTATAGTCGGAACTACAAGGGAGGAAAGTCAGTAGAAGAGAGTTATATATGGAACTTAGTGCACAAACAAAGTAATGGCTCCTATATCAATGAAGAAGCTTGGGGCAATGGTATAAGTACTACGTTGAGATTCTTTATGTTGTTTCTCATTGATTTTAATTATAAAATTGTGTTGAATATGCTCTAGTTATTAATTGCTTATATTTGCTTATTTATATCTGTAGAAAAAAATTGTAGAGATTAAATAGCATGATGAATCCTCTAGAGTGTTGTCTAAAAATGATTCGCTTGCCCAAACTCTCAGAAAAGAGCACTCAGATAGAGTGCGTGACGTAAGTCTTGGACTGATTCCTAGTAAACTCTTCAATCCGAATTTGCATTAGCCTGGGGATGGAGCTCAAACTGAGGAGGCCTAAAGGGTGTTGTTTGAACTACAGACAAAGGTGGTAGTTGAAAAATTGAAAAGGAAGGCAGTAGAGGATGAAGTAGCAACATAGAAGATAAAGAGGTAGACAATGGAGAGTGTTCTAAGATATCTAATTCAATGGCAAGGTGGAAAACTGCCACCAGACATCATTGCAGGGATGACTTCCTTGGTGGGACATAACGGAAAATAGATGTTTGGATTTGATGTTATTTTATTTGAAGTATACATTTTTTTATTTGACTATGCAGTTCTTAATTAGATATATACTTTATTGATATTAATATAAATATATTAATTTGTTTCGTAGTTATATTTTCATGAGTTTTCACCATCAATTTATATTTTGAGGAAAAATAATAAGATTTTTAATATTAAAAAATAACTCCCAAAAGCACAAAAAATATACCTAAAATACTGAAAGAAAAATAGCAGCGAGTTATGCTACAAAAGATAACATTTTTGCGGCAGTTTAAATCAGAATCTAGCGGCGGTTATAAACCGACGAAAATAAATTAAAAAATTATGCAGTTTTCATATAGCAATGGTTCGTAATCACAAAAAAAAAAAATTAAAATAAAAATAGCAGTACTAAATAGAGGCAGTTTGTGTCTGTCGCAAAACAACAAATAACTTCTCTTTGGACATATCGCAGCGGTTTAAAACTGTTGTCAAACAATCCAGTGCGAAATATTTGATCAACACAGTTATGCCAATGGCTTTTGGAACCGCTAAAGGACGCCCGCTAGGGATCGATTTTGCGGCAGTTTACTACCACCGAAAATCGCAAAATAAACTGTTGTTATTCAGCGCTTCTATTGTAGTGACGCTACTAGAAATGCGCTTATTACCAGCAAAATTATGATTGAAGTTTTTCGATGGTAATTTCTATCAGATTTACCGGCTGATTAATCGACGAAAATTCTGAAATTAGCGCTTTCGTAATTCATTACCATCGAATACATAAATCCGATGGTAAGTCTGTTGAAAAAAAGTGGCGCAAATGTAGTTAATTAGCATAAAAAATTATTGTTGGATTTACTGTCGCAAAAAAATGGCGCAAACGTAGATCAATTATTATAGATTAATTCGAGTTCTGCCCCATCATTTCTAAAATGGTTTATTTATTAGCACCGGATATCTAAAATCAGATAGTATTATTTTTTCGTAGAGATTTTTTTTCGAGGGAATGGTATCCGACGACATTTTTTTTTATCGGTTTTCAGCAAATTTTCTATACTTCAATTCCAATAGAAGTCTTGGATATAATTGTAAAGTATGCTAAACTTCGGAATGAACTACTGAGAGTGGTTCTAAAAAACTCGTGTAATTCTCGTTCCTTTGCGCAAAAATTGCCAACTGATTCATGAAACATAAATAATCAAATATCCGATATTCTGAAATATTGTAATAAGAGTATATTGTTATAAGAAAAAATATCATATGAGTTTTCGTACACACTAGCTACTTATATTATTATCTCATCTAAATAAGATAAATAGCTATTATATTTGAGAATTAAGAAAATCAAGTAATTATTTTTAATTAGTATCCTAAATATAATAGCTATTTTTATAACAATATTTTTAGTACCCTTAATAAGTGTCCTAACTCTTTTTTAAAATTAAATAAACATTTTTGGTGGCATTTTTTCCCTGTAAATTGTACTCGTATATAGTAGTTTGTAGTGGGTACAATAAAATAGCTGTATCTAAACTTTCGTCGCAATAAATTGAGGTAAAATTATTCATAATTGCTTTAAGTTTTGCCCGACAGGAATTTATAGAGGGACCTACCTTCTCAAGCAACAAATGAACAACTAAATCTTACGAATCTTTTTGAAATGACTGGAAAATTTTGGAATATGATATACTAATAGTAATAAACATTCATTCTATCATAAAAAAAAAAGTAAAAAATGATGAAATTATTGCTTATTAATCAATTAAGAAATTAAAATTACCTTTATGTTTTGGAAAATTTATTTTTCTTTTCCTATTTTGTGGGTAATATATATATAATTAATATTATGTTATAATTATATTAGCTATTTATTTTTTGTCTTATATAAAGTGATTTGACTATTGGTTTAAATAATAAAAAACTAAGACCACTTATCGATTTAGGTCTTAATAAGAATAAAATCGATATTGTTTTATTTTACATGGACTTTCAAAATTTGAAGGGAATCAATAGTCAATTATAAATAGATAAAACGGTAAAGAGGGAAATGCAGACTTAAAATGCTAGTCTATTCTATTTTATGGTGAGTTGGTAGATGGGTGAATTAATTTGGCTAATATTTTTTTTTAAAAAATAAAATAAAATTAGTTGAAGTTAATAAAAAATATAAATAAAAATTTAATCAAAATTCAAATATAAATAAAAATAGTGCACGGCACAATTTTTTCACAATATTTTTATAAATTTTTAACTCAAGTATAGTCGTGGACAATGATATTCGTTTTCAAACCATTACAAAGATTGAAAAACAATTTCAACTTAATTTCAAATAACCAATTTTTTAAACAATAACAATATTTACAATAGAATACAACACAAAATAAAAATATTAGAGTTTTCTGATAGAAAACAAAAGATCATTTTTATTATAAGAAGTAAGTTAAGTCACATAATTTAAGTATATATATGAGAGTGTAAAATAAAATAAAAAATAAAATAAACAAAATTAATAACAAAAAAGATAAAAAAATAAAAAAATTGTGGTTAGAAGTTATAATTTTAATTTTTTATATATATATTCTTGTAGTACTCATCACCTTCTAAACACAAACATTGGCCTGGTGACCGATCCTCCTTGTCAAAACTCACAATTTTAGTGGTGCATACTTTGAACATTTTTTTGATTTGGTGAGTTTCAAATTCTAATCCAACATGGGTTTAGCGGGTCGATCCAGTTGATTTAACTCGCTTTGACGCTCCTATAAATAATTAAATAGAGATACATGATTTTGGTCCCAAAAAATATCAAAATTATTTTGTAATTTATGTTGTTAAAAAATTGCTATTCTATGTCAATAAAGATTCAGTAAATTTTTGTTAAAAAAGATAAAAGAACCATGCATTATGATAAATAAATAAATAAATAATAATATATATCTGCACCAAATAATAAATAAATAATAAATAAAAGAGTGAAAAGAAATTTTTGTTGTATTATTTTATTTTTTGTTATTTAAGAAAAGTTAGTTTAATAATATTTTAGTAGTTCAAAAGAGTGAAAATAAATTTTATTAGAGCAAAAAAGAGATTTTATTGACTTTTATAGAAATAATATTTTTAATATATTTTTTATTTTGTGTATATATTTAATATTCGATCTGATATGCAAATGTGTGGATCGATTGGATTCGAATATAAAATGTGTAGATATTGGATCCAATTCAATCTAATTTGATGAGTTTAGTGTCGATCGGATCGAAATTTTGACCGTATCCAATCCAATCTAATCCGTTAACACCTCCTACATAAAGAATCTTAGAATTAAGAAATTCAAGAATTCCTAAACTTTATACCATTGACTTGGAATTTGTCCATGCTAAAAATAATATGCTCTTGTTACGTAAACTATTGGAAAATTTTTTGAATTGAATTAAAATAATTTTTTATTTTTAAAATAAATAAAAATATCTTTAGTTACATAAATTTATTTTTTTCCCACGTATCTACGTATGCATTTCGGACAAATCAGTTTCTAGGATGAAGTACAAAAAATTTTTCAAAGTTTAAAAAATCTCAAAATAGTCCTTGAAAATTTTTAAAAATTTCAAAACAGTCATTTTGAATAATTTATATATAATTATTTTTAAATTAATAAATTTTAGTTTCTAATGTATTCGGTCTATATATGTCAAATTTGATTATTTATATACAAATTTTTTTATGTATTTTTAAAATAAATTATAAATTAATTTTGAAGATGTATTTTTTTCAAAAAGAAATTATTTTTAAATAAATAAACTCATATTTATTTTTTATTATGCAAGATATTAATTTAATAAAATTTATAGGTGTCATCTTCTATGATCATTTTTTAATGATGAAGAAGAGAATGTGTAAGACCCTAGATTTTTAAAATTTTGATTACGATAATTATTTATGATTTTAAAAGAAAAATCAATTTGATTATCTCCCATTTCTATTGAATTAGTATTTATTGAAAAATAATTTGCAAGTTGATAATAAAATCATATTTCAAAGATAATTATTTTATATTTATTTTAGTTTTAAATTATTAATATACGCTTATTAAAATTACTGCACCTTTATCCCCTTTTAATTCAAAAACCCTAACTGTAAAAGCTCTCTCACACACACACACACACCCCCTAATCTATCCCAGCTGCCACCCACTCCCCTTCCCACACTCACACACGGAAAACAGAAAAGAAGAGAGGGGAAGCTGCGATCGAGGAAGGAGAAGGGAAGGGAAGAAGAGAGGATGGCGTCGGCGAAGAGGGACACCGCCGCCGCCGAGCCACCGAGCACGAAGAGAGAGAGACGACGCGACACACCAGAAGGGGGGAGGAGTCGTTGCCGCTGTCGCGCCTTGCTGCTGTCAGCTTCATCGCATCTGTCATCGTCGTTGGTTGCGTCCGTTGTCGTCACCACCGTCACACATATCGCCGTCCATGGAGCCACGAGGAGACGCTGCTGCTGCCAGGCCTGGTCACCACCGCTGAACTGTCGAGCTTCCTGTCGCCACCGTCGCCGAGAGAAGATGTCCTCGCCACGCACGTTGTCGGGACCGTTGCTGCCACTGCCGAAAATGCCATCCCGCCACTGCATGTGAGAGGGAAAAGCACGTGAAGCTTGTGCCGTGCAAAAGAGAGCTGTTTTCGCCACTACCACGGCCACACCTGGGCTACTGTCGCCGTTGCTGTGGACGAAGTTTATCGGGAAAGGCGCTGTGGTCGCCAAAAACTACTACTGGAACTCCAGCTACTCCGTTATTTAGTTCTTCTCTGAGTTCAGTAAGTTGTTCTTATCCCGAAATCCTTAGCGTTATTATTCTGTAATAAGTTATTGTGTTTTACGTGACGTTAATATCTCAAGGTTGAGTTTCGGTTCTTGCATGCTATGTTTGATGAACTGTTGCTGCTGCTAGGATGGACTGAGTTGATTCCGCTAAAGGAATTTTGTCGTGTGATTAAGTCGTGATTGAGGTAGGGGAACTTTTCTTAAGCTTATTTTACTTTCAAGAATTATTACAAGTCCATATTAATGCCAAAAATATATTTTTATGATGATGTTAATCTTATGGATTGGATTAAATTATTTTGGATAAATGAAATTGTTTGCTTGATTGAGTTATTGTTCGGCTGAGGTGGCTGAAAATTGTGATTCTTAATTAATTATGTTAAAGTTGGTTTAAATTGTGATTCACTGGATTGGTTGTTTGTATTTTAGGATTTCGTTGATTTTCTTGAGTTGGGTTTGGTGTAGTTGTGATAATGACTTATTGAAAATAGGGGTGGAAAAAGGCCAGGCGGCCTGTCAGGGGCCTGCAGCCTGGCCTGTGTTTGGCCTGGCCTGGCCTGACCTGTTATAAAATAGGTACAGGCCCAGACTCTTTTAAAAGCCTTAATACATTAATAGGCCAGGCCCAGGCTCACTAATTAGCCTTATAGGCCTGTCAGGCCTGCCTGGGCCTGTTAAAATATAATTAAATATATAAATAATTATTTATTATTAATAAAATTATGAGATATTTTAAATTTATTATATTTTATTATAAATATTTTTGTATATTTTAAATATGTTAAAAGTTTAAAATTTTTTACAAATATTAAATATATGACATATTACATATAACTATTTTTATTAAAAAATATTTTTTTTAAATAATATTTTTATTTTTGTAAAAAAAAATTAGCAGGCCTTTTAACAGGTTTCAGGCCAGGCCAGGCTGAATAACAGGCCAGGCCTAGTACTTTATAAAGAGCCTATAACAGGCTGCAGGCCAGGCTCAGGCCAATCAACTGTATGACAGGCCAGGCCTATTAAGAGCAAAGCCTGGCCTGGCCTGGCCTGTTTCCACCCCTAATTGAAAACGATTGGAATGGTTAAAAGATGTGTGGTTTGATTTTATAAATGATTTGATATTGGAGCTGGTTTGATTTTGAAAAAGATTTAATATTGGAATTGGTTCAATTTTGTAAATGATTTGCTATTAGAGTTGGTTATTTTTGGAAAAATATGTAATATTGGAATTGGTTTGATTTTGAAATAATTTGATACTAGAAATGGTTGAGAAGAGTTTGATACATGGTTTGGTTGGGACCCGAGAAGGGTGACAAAGTTCGAATTTTAAGAGGAGATACTGTCGAAATTTTTATAAAACTCCAAGACTTTGTTTGAAGTGTTATTTAAAAGAAAATTTGGTTTAAGAATCATATTATTTGATTTCGATTTATTATGGAAAGATGATTTTGGGTCTTTGGAAAATTATTGAACTTGAAAATGAAGTTGATTTGAGACTTTTGTTTTGGTGAAAAGGAGTTTTATGAGAGAGAAATCGATTTGAATTATTTTTAAATAGAGATTTGATATTTGAAATACCTGGGCAATATACAATGGTTGTGGCTTAGTCCTATTTGCTCTGGATCAAGATTTTAAAAGATTGCGGTTTTGAATGTGAGCTTTGACTTGGCAAGGATTGTGGTGGTGTACCGCTTATCCAGTGTCACAATGGACGTGGGGATTGTGGTTAGTTGTTTACCACCCACGGGATGTGAAATTGTGATTTATGCACTTGACAAGGATCGTAGTGGTGTATCGCTTGTCCAGGGTTGCAGTTAAGGTGGGGATTGTGGTTATTTATCGCCAACGGGTTTTTTCAATTGAAAATCTTGTGAGGATCATGGTGGTGTACCGCTCACCTAGTGGGAATCATGGTAGCTTACTACCCACCGGTTTTCAAGAGGACGATATCTGGGTTAGCTACCGGATGTGTCGAGTTCTAGCAAAATAACTGACATGTGAGCTCATGGCCAGTAGGATAGGCATGCATCATACTGTATTTGTTTGCTATTGTTTGGATGTGCTTAAGTGTTTTGGTTTGCTTATCTGATGAATCTTGTTTAATTGTTAATTGTGGTGCTTGCTGTAACTGTTTTTTAATTGTGTTTGTATTGTATTGTTTGTGCCTGTGATTGATTCTGTTTTGAGACCGAACTGAGAATTGTTTATATGTTGGACTGGAGGCTGATATATGTTTGTGTCTAGGTCGAGGCTGTGAATTTATTGTGTTTGGACTGGAGGCCGTGATTGGTTGGATCGTTGGTAAGTTTTGGTTGAAATGGTTCCTTAGTAAGCGGTGAAATATATGAAATATTATTTTGCATGAAATTTTTATAATAAAAATATGAGTTTTAGATTTGGATAATGAACTGATGATCACTGCGATTGAAAATAGTTTTATTTAAAATATCTTCTTATGAAAATTCTTAAAAACCCTCTACTGAGAACCAACGAGGACGATGTTCTCACCTCCCTACAGACTTCTCTTTTCAAGATGGACGAAGAAGCTTGCGAAATTTTTGTTAAGTTCTTAAATATGCTATTTCTGTTTGTATACATATGTTATAGATTTTTCTCGCCTTTATTATTATATTCTTGTAAAAGGGATAGGAGTCGTGACTATAATGATATGTATGTATATAATATTTGTAAGTTGCTTGAGTAAGAAGTTTGTATATATGTATATGCTTGTTGGTAAAAATTTAAAAAGTATTTCCATTTTTTTAAGAAAAAAGCGATACTGTTTTGAGTCAAAAGCTCCTATTTTATTATTAAGTATATGATGTCGTCGTAATACTTCTCGCTATCAGAGTGGGACAGACGAAAGCGTGACATTCTGATAGTAAATGTGTTACATAATGAGCTATTGTTGTTTAAAGAGATAGGAGAGCTCTCATTTAATATAAAATTTTTCACATAACAATTAAAATGTTTGTGCAAATGCTTATAAATACAACACTTTAAAATTTGCATGCAATGTGAACCAAGTAATCTATAAAGTTGTTAGTCAAAAAATAAATTAATTCGAAGGAGAAAGTTATTCGAATTGTTAAATAAGCTTTTGGAAGAGAAGTTGGCGTCGAAGGAGATATATTTAGGAATGTTGAGTGAGAGCTCGATTAATTTAGCAAATCGAGAAGTTATTCGAGCAAGAGAATCGAAGACTTTGGAATTGAAGGTTATTCTGCAGCCGTTACGTGATCAGGCAAAGGAGAGGGAACGGTTACTTGCATTTTTATGCACGTGGGATTTTCATTTCAAAATTGATCGGTTAAGAAAATGGTTATAAATACTAGAAGGCTCGAAGTCATAGGAGTTGGAACTTTACTTCAGAAAACACTCAAGCACACTCACATTCCTAGAGAATTTCTGAGTTTGCGATCGAGTCTCTTTTCTATAGGGTTCCTTCCACATTTTTTCTCTTTTCAATTTACAATTTTTGTAAAACTTTACTTTTCATGTTCAATTTATCTTTCAAGCAACTTTATTTTTCTTGTCAAATTTATCTTTCCAGCATCTTTAATTTCCAAGTCGAAAGTTCTTTGATTAACTCGAAGGCATTTTATTGCTTTGTTTAAATTCAATGCAAACCATTTCGATTTCAGTCAATTTTACTTTCAAAATCTTTATTTAACACCTTTTTCGGTACTTCCTTTTAAATCTTGTCCGATTCGAAGATCTTTGATGCACTTATAGAAAACTGGTACTCACAAAAAAGAGGAGTAGGTTTCGCTCCCAGACTATTAGAATCGAACCACCATCGATTTGCTAAAAATCGACAAAACAAATAGGCACGCCCAGTGGGATAGTTTTAAACTAAAGTGTGTCAGATGATTTTAGTGTCATTTGGTGTATGCGATTGAGAAGTGGAAGAATTATTCACATGGTTGATGAAGTATCGAATGTGAATGGTGGTTCGTCCATCACTTCACGTGCGAAAGGGTTGGTTATTAGTGAAAGTATGGCGGTTACAAACGTGCAGTTTGGAAATAACGGGTGTAATACTCGTCCACATGGTAATACACTACCAATCCTTATGGTCTTCCTCCTGGCTTTACTCGGCCAGTGAGTCATTTTGTCCTTCCGATTTGATTTGGAGGTGTGAATGGAGCAAACAATGTTCAAAATCCACAACAACAATCTGAGTTTTCTCGAGATTATAATGTGGGCTCCACATCGAATGCCTCTAATTCAATAGCAGCATTTCGACAACATGTAGAAGAAAGTCATCATGATTTTATTAATCTATTGACCCAGTAAATGACCACAATTCTGAATCCTACGATGGCTGATCACGAATTAAAATTCGACCGTCTTGCAAGGCAAGTTGAGCGAATTGCTCAAATCGTTGATTATGATGAAAGAGAAAGGCGAAATGCCAGAGGAAATAATGAGGGTTTTGTAAACTTATTTCAAAACGAGAACGATGTTTTTAGAAACTGAGAAATCCCTCAGATAATTCATCGTGGTCAAAATGCAGATGATGTCCTAGCTCGATTACGTGCTAATAAAGTCGGTGAGTGTTATCAAGTTACTAGAATTGTGGAGGATGTTTTAAATAGGGTTGGATTCAATATAGGATTCATGAATCGACCCCATTTTATGTCAGCTTTTCCTCATAATGTTCAAATGGCTGAGGTGCCAAGAAGAGTGAAAAATCCTAAAGTTATCACAAAGTTTGCAGCAGAAGTTGGTGAGTCAATTATTGAACATGTTGCTCGATATTTGGTCGAGATTGGAAATTTAGCTAATGATGAAAATTTGAAAATGAAGTTTTTTTTTCTTCTTCATTAATGAAGAACGAGTTTACTTGGTTTTCAAATCTTAGACCAAATTCGATAACAACATGGGCTCAGTTAGAAACTGCTTTTCATGCCCAATTCTACCGGGGAGAAATGAATGTGGCGGTTACTGATCTGGTGTCTTTGAAACGTGAAGATAGTGAAACCATTGATGATTACATGATCCGTTTCAAAAATTCTAGGAGTCGTTGTTATGTGTCACTTCCGGAAAGTGAAGTAGTAAAGATAGCAATTATGAGGTTAGGAGTTTATATGCGTCGAAAATTACTCAATGTGCATATTCCTGACTTAGTCCATTTGGCTAAAAGAGTTCGTCAGGTAGAAATTATGAAAAAAGAAAAAGAGAAATATAAGAGCGATAGGAGATTGAAAAATAAAACATTTTCTCGAAAGGAAAAGGTTGCTTACGTGGCCATGGAATCCTCTGAGGAGGAGTCTGATTTAGAGGCAGAGGTTGATTTGGCTGAACTTAAGAAAGCTCCTCCTTATGTGTGTTTTTTACTTAAGAAACTCTCTAGTAGTGAAAAGTCAAATGATTTAAAACTAAAATGTAGAAAGAGATATAGTTTTGATATTTCAAAATCTGATCAGATTTTTGATGTGTTGCTTAAAGATAAACAATTAATTTTACCAGAAGGCAGAACTTTGCTTTCGGTGAAAGATTTGAAAGGGAAACCTTATTGTAAGTTTCACCAAGCAACTAGTTATTCGACTAACAATTGTGTTCATTTCAGGGATTTAATACAAGAAGCCACCATGGAAGGACGATTGAAGTTTGATGATGCTAAAAAAGAGATGAAAGTCATAGGGTTTATGGTTTAGGGTTTAGGATTTCTGATCCTTTTGATTTCGAAGCCAGTTTTGCTGAGCCATATTTCGGTGTGAATATAGTTGGAATGTCATATGACTTCGATGTATCCTTGGGGATTTCAAATCAAATATCTGTGCTATCTATCCTTGTGTAAGGGATGGGTTGTTGGAGTTTTTGATGCAGCAAAAACTCAAAGATCGGGACGTATCTCTGTGTCCTCGATGCAATGCAGTATTCGATGCTGAGGTTGCAGCAATTTTTGAAAAAGAAAGAATGAAGAAAGAACTGGCTCATCGAGAGGAGCAGGCTCTTCAAAAGCATCCTATTCGACAAGTGGAAGGTCAAAGTTCTAGTGGTCCTCAGAAGAATACTCCTACTCCTATAAGCCGTTCTCAAGCTATAGGTGTGCAATGGATTCGAAATTGTTAGGAGTTCCAAAACAAAGATGCTCATTACAGGTGTAACCCACAGTAGAGGCACAGGGGTCTTCCCCGAGGTCGTTATCCCTATTTCCGTGGCCGAGCTAGGGGAACCCAAGAGGTAGAGGTCGAGGAGGACGACAGCCGCCTAAAGTATCTTTTGTTGACAAAGGCAAGGGGGCAACACCATCTGTGCACTCTTGAATAGTCTTTCCGTCTAACGGAGAGACATATTCCAAAGGAGTTCCTTCTCCTGTGAAGTTAGACAAAGGCAAAGCAGTGGTTAGCATTCCAGTCACTGATAAAGATAAGGGTGCTGATTTGGATGAAAAATACTTCGAAGAAGGAGACGAGAAAATGGTCGGTACCATTTCGATTATCGCAACTGAGTACTTGGGTGAATATGAAGGTGATCCTGAGGATGATTATGACATTGATGCTGAGGAAGCTTTCTCGTTCATTCGATATGAGGATGAACCAGGTTATTTTCAAAGGCCTTCCGAGAAACAAAAGTCCCATCTACGCCGACTTCACATTACTACAACTATGACTGGGATTAAAGTAAAAAAAAAAGTTTTGAAAGATGGAGGGGCAGCTATAAGCCTATTGCCTGAGAGGATGCTGGTGAAAGTAGGCAAGCATCCTGATGATTTGATTTCCACCAATATCTCAGTGATGGACTTTAGTGGTGCTTCGACCCCTGCTAAAGGGTTAGTTACTCTGGAAGTGAAGGTGGGATCTGCTGTTCGAAACACTGTGGTTGTGGTGGTGTCTTCGAGGGCAAGTTATAATGCCTTGCTGGGTCGAGATTGGATTCATGGAGTTGGGGCAGTATCATCTACTGTGCATCAGAGTATCTTACAGATGATGGGAAACCTAAAGTAGTCAAGGCTAATTCAAATTTGTATGTCGAACAAATGCATGTCTATTTTAGGGTGTCTAGCCCAAAACTAAAGCCTTTGAATGTTGATAGGGTCTTGAATTCTTTCAATTGTGAAGGGTGTTATCTAACTTCAGAAGGTCTCAGCGTAAAGCTTCGCTACCCAAAACTTGGATTCCCTCCAACTGGGTGGGATTGTTCTACCTAAGTGGAAGATCGAAGACGTTTATTATGGTAGGAGAACAAGACATCTCGAATTATCTAGTAACTTTAAATAAGTATTTAGGTGATTTTCTTTTTGTAGAAAATAAAGGTGGTTCTTCTGATGAAGTTGAATCATTTAGGAACGTAATTTCTTCTTCTTCTCATAGTAAAGATTTGATTCCTTCAATCGAATTTAGTCATGGTTTAAGTTCTTCTTGTTTTTATGATTCTAATGATACTGTTAATCAAACTGCTTCGGAAATAGCAGAAGTTCATTGTATTGAAAATGAAGTTGTTGTTAATCCAGCAATTGATCAAGTTCGTTTTACTTCTAATGAATCTGTTGATTTATCTTTTGATTGCATCTATGATTTAGAATCTTTGGGTTTTGAAAAATATTCAGTAAAAGATGATGAACATACAAAAGGTTTCGAGTCACAAGATCCCTTAGAAGAGATTAACTTATGATCTGTTGATGATGTTCAAATCACTTACATATGTAAGGGTCTTGTAGATCCATTTCGAACTAAATTATACCATCTTTTGCTTGAGTTTAAAGATTGCTCTGCCTGGGATTATCATGAGATGCCTGGTCTCGATCGTTCTCCTGTGGAACATCAATTAGTGTTAAAATCAGACGCTTGACCTGTAAAGCAAACACCTTGACGATTTGCTCCTGAAATTAATCAAAAGATTAAAGAAGAGATTGAACGCTTGGTGAAAGCCAAATTTATTCGAACCGTATGTTATGTTGAGTGGGTTTCGAATATTGTTCTTGTGATGAAGAAGAATAGAAAATTAAGAGTGTGCATTAATTTTCGAGATTTGAATAATGCCACTCCGAAAGATGAATATTTTATGCCCATAGTAGATATGTTAATTGATTCTTCTTTAGGGAATGAAATTCTAAGTTTTATGGACGATTATTCATAATCAGATCTTTATTGCTGAAGATGATGTGTCCAAAACTGCTTTTCGATGTCCCAGGACATTAGGGACGTTTGAATGGGTGGTTATGCCATTCGGTTTGAAAAATGCTGGTGCTACATACCAACGTGCCATGAATATTATTTTCCATGAGTATATTGGAAAGTTTATGGAATGTACATTGATGATGTTATGGTTAAATCAAATTCTGTAACCCAACACATCGATTATTTGAGAAAAACGTTTATTACAATGCAAAAAAGGGGTTAAAAATAAATTCTTTAAAATGTGCATTTGGTATATCAGCAGGAAACTTCTTAGGATTTGTTGTTCACAAAAAAGGAATTGCTGTTGATAAAAACAAAGTTGATGCAATATTAGCGTTATCTCCTCCCAGGTCGAAGAAAGAAGTACAATCTTTCCTTGGAAAGGTGAACTATCTTCGAAGATTCATGTCGAATCTTTCAAGATGAACTCGAACATTTGCACTATTGGTGAAACTCAAAAATGAATCACAGTTTTAATGGATGAAAGAACATTAAGAAGCTTTTGAGTCAATTAAAGATTATTTGATTAAGGCTCTGGTGATGGCTAATGTTCACCCCATGAGCCTTTAAAGTTATATATTGCAGCATCCATGGATACAACTAGGTATATGTTGGCTCAAGATGATGAAAATGGACATGAACGAGCCATTTATTACCTTCGTCGAGTATTAACTAATATCGAAACAAGGTACTCACCTGTTAAAAGGTTGTGTTTGTCCTTGTATTATGCTTGTACAAAGTTGAAATGTTATATGGTGGCCAAACCTATGAAAATCATTGCACAAACTGACCTCGTTAAATATATATTGTCTTATCCGATGCTACGAGGCCGATTTGGGAAATGGATGTTGGCATTAACCGAGTTTGATTTGCAATATGTTCCAGCAAGGGCTGTTAAAGGACAGGTCATTGTAGATTTTCTAGTCGATCATTCGAATAATCTGAATGACCAGGGGGCAAATATTATTGACGTTTGTATCGATTATTGGAAATTATATTTTGACGGATCGAAGTATAAAGATGGTGCAGGAGTAGAAATTTTAATTATCTCACCAGAAGGGATTCTGTCGGAATTTTTGTTTGAGTTGAAATATCCTTGTTCGAATAACGTGGCTGAGTATGAAGCTTTAATTTTGGGCCTTGAAATTTTGATCGCAAAAGGGGCTTTAGAAGTTCAAATTCTTGGGGTTCTCAATTAGTTTTAAAACAGTTATCGAAGGAGTTCAAATGTAATAATGACAAGTTGCAAAAATATTTGGCAACAGCATGGGAATTGTTAACTTCCTTTTGAAAGGGTTCCTTAGTCCATATTCCGAGAATTCAAAATGAAATTTCTAATGAGTTGGCTCAGATTGCTTCGAGATATAAAATAGGCCCAGAAACATTAAGAAAATTAGCAAAAATTCGTCAGATATTAGTTCCGGTGGATGAAAGAGAAGCTTTGTGTTTAGATGAATGGGAAGATGATGATTGGAGAGAACCCATTGCTAAGTATTTAAAAAATTCCAGTATTCAAGTAGATAGGAAAATAAAGTTAAAAGCAATGAATTTTATATTAATGGCTGATGAGTTGTACAAGAGAGGAATCGATGGAAATCCATCGAGATGTTTAGGTCAAGCGGATAAAGACATTGCTTTAAGGGAAGTCCATAGAGGTATATGCGACGCCTATCAGGCTGGAATAAAAATGAAATGAGTTTTACGTCGAAATCATGTTTATTGGCCTTCGATGGTCAAAGATTGCATCAATTACGCAAAGACATGTCAAGAGTGTCAACGCCATAGAGTGTTGCAACAGATCCCAGTATCTGAGCTACATTCAAGCATTAAGCCCTGGCCATTTCGAGGCTGAGCATTAGACTTAATTGGGTTGGTTCACCCTCCTTCGTCGAAGAATCATAAATTTATCTTGGTAGCTATAGATTATTTCACGAAGTGGGTCGAAGCTGTTCCCCTGATAAAGGGTGGGCAAAGTGAAGTAATAGATTTTATTGAGGAATATATAATTCATCGATTTGGAATTCCTCAAAGGTTAAGTACTGATCAGGGAACTATGTTCACTGGTCAGCGCATTAAAAATTTTGCAGTTTCGAGAAATATTAACATGGTTATTTCCACTCCTTATTATGCACAAGCCAATGGGCAAGTTGAAGCAGCAAATAAAATTTTAATCAGTTTGATTAAGAAGCATATTGGAAATAAACCTTGAACTTGGCACGAGACTTTGAGTCAGGTATTATGGGCTTATCGAAATTCACCAAGAGGATCTACAGGTACTTCTCCTTATAAATTGGTATATGGACATGATGCAGTCTTGCCTTTAGAAATTAATCTTAATACATTGAGGATTTGGAGGCAAGATAATTTACTAGTTTACGATTATCGGAATGCAATGTATGATGAATTAAATGATCTAGATTCAGAGCGTGTATTGGCTCTTGAGAGTATGATTTGACAAAAAGAAAACGTTGCCCGAAGTTATAATTGTCGAGTGAAGGAGAAATGTTTCAGTATAGGAGAGTTGGTTTGAACGTTTGATGGAAGAAATAACATGGTTTTGCAATTCTCCCTTGATTTGTGCTTAAATGTGAAAACATGCTTTTAAGGCCTTAAAATAGCTAAATTCAATTCACTTTAATTCCATTTGATGCCTTGATATGTTTATTGAGTGATTTCAGGTTCATAAGGCAAGTATTGGATGGAAAAAATGAGGAGAAAAGCATGCAAGGTGGGAGAACTCAAGAAGAAATGAAGGAACCGTAAAGTTGTCAAGCCTGACATCTTCGCACTCAATCGACCATAACTTGAGCTATAGAGGTCCAAATAAGGCGGTTCTAGTTGCGTTGGAAAGCTAACATCCGGGGCTTCAAAATGATATAAAATTTGCCATATGTTGCTTCTCGTATAGGGGCACACACGCGCCATATACGCGTGCGTGCCGATGCTTCTCGTGGCCCACTAAAGATGAAATCACTGGGGCGATTTCTGAAGCACTTTAGGCCCAACCCAACTCATTTCTGATGCTATTTCATGCAGAATTCAAGCTTGGGTAAGGGGGAGCAATTGTTTGGTAGTATAGCATCATGTAGGTTAGTTTCTAGAGAGAGAAGCTCCCTCTTCTCTCTAGAATTAGGTTAGGTTAATCTCTTATAGATTTAGGTTCAATTACATGTTTTCATCTTGTTTCTTTTATGAATTCTTGTTTCTACTCTTTCATTCTCATGATTTATAGTGTTAACTTTACTTTTATGTCTATAAATACTCATGTTGAATTTGTTTACATTTAATGAAATTTAATGTTTGATGTTCTTTTAATTGTTGATTTGAGTTGTGAATTTACTTTTCTTGCAATTAGTAGTTGGTATATTTATTATTCTTGCACTTTACCATGCTTTCCATTTGTACCCACCAAGTATTTGACAAAATGCTTGGTTGGTCTTTAGAGTAGATTTTGAGCATTCTTGGCTTGGAAAGAGTAATTAGGCAATCTTGAGTCATGAAAACCCAACTCATGTTGGTGATCTAGAGTTGTTAGTTAATATTATTTCCATTGACACTAATCTTTCGCTAATCCAATTAGTGAGTTGATTAGGACATTTGGATTGAGATTAACTAGTCTTGTTTGACTTTCTCTCATGGAAGATAACTTATACCTTCTTCCAATGTTGGAGATGACGAAATAAGATAAATTCTTGTTAATTATTGTGATATGATTGATTAGTTTTGTTTGACATTCTCCCTATGTGAAGATAACATGATACTTTCTTCCATTTGTTGGAGTTGACTAAATAAAATGAATTAATCATTGTATGACTAGGATAGAAAGCCTATGATCTCAATTCTTGCCATGAATGTCTCTCTTTATTAATTGCTTTCTTTAATTGCTCTCTTTACTTTTCTTGTCATTTATTTCCTTGCAAAAATATAAAATCAAACCCTCCTTGCATTTTCATAGCCAATAATTATTCACTTCATTGCAATTCCTTGTGAGACGACCTGGAGTTCAAATACTTCAGTTATAAATTCATTGGGGTTTGTACTTGTGGCAACCAATATTTTTTTTATTGGGAGGATTGTTTGTCGGTGTAGAACTATACTTGCAATGAGAATTCATTTTGTGTGAAATTCTATACCGACACGACAATTTCTCTTAAATCAAAATGGTGCCATTGCCGGGGAGTTGCAATGGTGTTATGTTATTGGCTATTGTATATATGTTAATAGGCTTCTTTGCTAGTTTTTGCTTGTTTTAGGAGTTAGTTTTTATTAGTTCTTACTAGTTTTGTTTTTATTTTCTCTTGCTACTATGAATTCTCACCACTTTGGCTATGAGTTTGGTTCAAATTATGTTGTAGGAAATGGGAGCTACAATGAGGATGTGCATCAAGGATGGAACAATCAAAGATGGGAGGAGCCTCAAGGGATTGATCAACCTTCTTGGCAACAATAACCTCCGGATTCTTATGGGTATAATCCTAATTCTAATGCATATCAATCTAATGGATGTGGTGACCCTTATTGTGATTGTCAACAACCACCACCATATGCCTATAAACTACCTCCTCAACATAATTTTGAACCACCTTACTCACAAGCCCCTTACCACCAAACACCTCCATATGACCCCAACCCATATCCACCATACTAACCACTTTGTGAACCATATGAATCATACGAAGAACCACCCCAATTCCACCACCAATACCCTCAAAAACCACCACTTCACTATCCTTACCAAGATGAATCACCTCCCATGCATGATAACTTTCAACCACAAAATGAATTTCCCTTTCTACCACAACCCTCCATGGAAGAACACCCATATCCATCCATCCAAGAGCCAATGGATTGTCTCAAGGAAGCAATGGATCGGCATCAAGCAATAATCCGTCAAAAGGAGCAAGAGGAAGCCCAAAAGAATTATGAAGCTATCGAGGCTAACCTTGCCAAAATTAAAGCCAACTTGGACTCATGGGACTCATGCAACAAGCAAAGCATCTCCATGGATGAACGCGAGAAATCAACCGAAGAAAGGAGCATGAAGGAGATTTTAGAATCTCAACATGAGGACAAGGATATGGGGTATGTCTTACAACAAGTGGAGGAGGAAGAGATTGTTGAAGAAGAAGAAGTGGTTGAAGAGTTAGGCGAAGTTGAGCAAGAGGTGGATTCCAAGCTTGAGAACACTTCCACACCAAGTGATGTTGTTGATGATCTTATGGAAGTTGTTGAACTTTCTTCCACTGAACTTGAAGACGATGTTGAGGAGGATAATGCGCAACCTCCTAAGCATATAACGAATGATGAAGAATTGGAAGAAGGTGAGCAAATAACAACTCGTCCTCTTGGAGATGAGCCCACACCAACACATGATCCTTTGGTATTTGAGGAATCTTCTCCTCTTGAAATTGAGGTGGATGTTGAGACAAGTTCCACATTACCTCCAAGTTGTGATATGAAGAATAGAGAAGAGCTAGAAGAGGTTGGTGAGGAAGTAATTGGACATGAAGAGCCTTGTCAAGAGGTGAACATGGAAGAAGCTTGCCAAGAGGTGGATGTATTCAAAGAAGAGCACAAGGGAATGGAACTTACAAGACCATTGGAGACGTCCCTTCCTAAGTCACCATCCAACATAACATTCAAGTGGGTAAAATTCTTATCTCTAATCTTTAATTTCCCACTTGAATATGGTTTGATTGAGACGAATGAGCAACTTAGAGCTCTTTGTGGGGTTAAGAGCAAAAGAGAATTTATTAGTGGGTGGAAATGCCAATCAAGGTTCCTTATGGTTGGAAACTCAAAGTCTAAGTGCAATGGTTGGTATAGTTCTCAACTAAAGGGGTCTAGGAAGATGTGTTTACTTGAGAATTCGGATCACTTCTCACCCAATTGGAATTGTGATGATCAACTTGAAGATGGGTGTAGAAACAAGATTTGGGATCTGAAAATATATGAAGACCAATTTTGGAAGCCTTTAGCTTGTGTGGAACTTCATCAAAGCTTGGTGCCATTGATCTTAAATTTTGGAGCTTACTTGAAGTCCAAGCATTGGTGGAAGTTTCAAGATGAGTTCAAGTATAAGTCACCATGACAAGGAACTTCCCAAATGTCCAACTTAAGGACTTAAACTAAAAGTGCTAGGTGGGAGACACCCCACCATGGTAAACTCTTTCCATTCTCTTGTAAATATAATCAATGGATGAATTGAGTTGCCATTGTTAGGTAGCTTTCTTCTTTGCATACTCTTGTTTTAATATTTTGGTTGTTGGTTTGTTTGATTAGATTTGTGCCTTAAGTTGTAGCTTAGTTGTTGTTGAGTAGTGTTTTGCTTGTAGTATAAGTTTTATTTTTAGTATATTTGAAAATATTTCAAAAACTAAAAAGATTTGTTGTTAAATTTGATTTTTGATTGTTTTAGAATGCTTGTAGATTAGAAGAGTGCCATGTTTTTGTTCTAAGCACCTTTAAAAAAAAATGGACATCCGTGCCCGAGCGTGCTGTGCGCGCGCGCGTCGGTGGTGCATTCCACACTCCTGGTACAAAAACCAGAGAGTTGTGCCAAAGTTGTGCCTACTCTGTGCCCACAACCTGACGTGCAAGCGTACGTGACGCATCCGCGTCGGTCGCCAACTTCACATCCACGCGTATGCGTACTATGCGCGTCTGCGTCGCCTGTCTCATCTGCCCACCCACGCATGCATGACGCGTACGCGTCGCCCTCCGCGCCCTATTTTTCCCCTGTTCTGCCCTGTTTTCTTTTTCCCTTCTTCTCTTCTTTTCCTTCCAGTTTCTTCCTCTTTCTTTCTTCTTCTTTCTTCCTTTCTTACTTTCTTTTCAAAATTTTCACTCTTTATTTTTCTTATTTTCATCTTCTTTTATATGTTGCATTTGCATATTATCATTCATTGCATTTTAATTTTATTTTTATAGCTTGTTCTTATTTTATTTTCTAAGTTTCTTATTTTAATAATGGTGTTGGATTCTTATATTCAATTGTTGAGAATTTCTTGGTTAATCTTGGTGCTTTGTGACTTGTTTGTTATTAATTGTAATATTCGCTCTACACACAAGATTAGTGCTTTAGTCCGTTCTGACTCATGATCCCTTATTTTTGTACCTCATCATCATTAAGTTAGGATGGGACCAAATGCTCTCATGCTTATCACTAATCTTGTTTGTGTCAATTGTTGATTAAGCTTGATGCCACATGCTTTTCATGTCATGTACCCATGCTTTAACTTGTTCTTGCATCAAGTATTAGTTAATATGCATTTGCTTGAATTGCTTTCTCACTCACATGTTGTAGCTACCATTTATTTAAGAACCTTACTCTTATTTGGCATTAGCCCCCGCCTATGTTTTATTTGCTTTAATATCTTTGTTGTGGGCTTAATTCCTTTCTTTCTCTTTCCTTTTAAGTTGGCCACCAAGAAGGAAAAGGAGGGAAAAGTTCTAAATGGGGCAACAAACAAGTTCACCCGCACAACCTTTTGAAGAAACTCATCAATTGTAGCAACCCATCCACATTGCTCTTCTTTGCATGCACCGAGGACGGTGTAAATTTTTAAGTGTGGGGAGGTCGTCCGACCGATCTCCATGGGTAACAATTTCCTTTTTCAACACCAATTCTTGATTTTCTTTGTTAGTAGTTGTTGCATTGCATGATAAGTCGCATGTTAGTTAGAATTTGTACATATTTCACCATTTCTTTTTATGTTAGGACTACTTGGTTAGGGTGATGATATCTTTTCCAAGAAAAATTGTTTTAGGGCACCCTACCAATTGGAAAAATTTTTTGTGAACTTGCTTGAAGAATTTATTTTGGAACATGGTTTTCGAGCTAAGAACACAAGCATGTGAGTTTTGAGCCAATGGTGTGGTTACATCTTATAACCACTTATTTTCATTCTTGTGTGTATTATTCTCTCTCTATGATTGTAATCTTTGATTTGTTTGATTCTTTATGTCCATTGTTCCATGTATACATGCATTTATATGATTGAGGCCATCATTTCATTTTAGCTCACTTACCCAAATAGCCTACCTTTCATAAACCATTGTTAGCCAATTTGAGCATATTTAATCCCTTTTGTTCTTAATTGTAGCACATCACTACCCTTAAGCGAAAACAATAAATGTCCTTAATTTGGATCTTTGATTAGCTTAGGCTAGTGAGAGTATTTATCATTTGGGTATGGGAAACTTGGGACATTGGTTGAGGTAAAAGTGTAATTTTTATTTTTGTTAAAAATATTGGGAATTGGGTACATATTCATGCACTATATATAAAACCATATGCATTGATACGTTTGTATATACTTTAGAAAAAAAATGATAAAAAAAAAAGAAAAATAACACACACACACACACACACACACACACACACACACACACACACACACACACACACACACACACATATAAAAGGGGACAAAAATTCCCCAAAGTAAAGTTCAATAAAAATCAATGCATATGTGTGGTGAATTAAAAAGAATGCATGAGTATGTGAAAAAGTGAGAATCATGGGTAGCTAGTTTGTGTTAGAATTATATAGGTTGTTATATGTGTTTGGTGAGATCTTAGGTTAATCAAAGATTCAAATTTCAAGCTCACTTGACCATATGCATCCCACCTTGACCCTAGCCCCATTACAACCTATGAACAAGTTCTCATGATGAATGTATGCATGCATTGAATAATTGTTGATTGTTAGATGAAAAACAAATCTTGGAAAGCATGAGTAGAAGAGAATTGAGTGATCGACCCTATACACTAGAGCGACTAGAGCGGATACACATCCGGTGAGGGTTCAATGCTCAATTCTTTGTTCCCGGCTTTCATGAGCGTTCTTCTTGTAAGTCTATTTGTACTTTATTTTGATATTCAAATTGGTAGGATTCATGATTCATCGTATGATCTTAGCCCTACTTGTTTATACATGTTCTTGGAGATTGATTTACTTTTGACCAAGTAGGTAGAATCATATTGCATTTAGTTGTATGCATGTAGATAGGTTTATATAGTTTCTTTGTATTGAATAAATGTTCATACCCCTTTCTTGTCCTTCTTTATTCTTAGCATGAGGACATGCTTAGTTGAAGTGTGGGGAGATTTGATAAATCCCGATTTTGTGGTTTATCTTGTGCTTAATTTGGGGAATTTTATCAACTTTTCTCACATTTATTCAATAAAATAGCATGGTTTTGCAATTCTCCTTTGATTTGTGCTTAAATGTGAAAACATACTTTTTAGGCCTTAAAATAGCTAAATTCAATTCACTTTAATTCCATTTGATGCCTTGATATGTTTGTTGAGTGATTTCAGGTTCATAAGGTAAGTATTGGATGGAGGAAGTGAGGAGAAAAGAATGCAAGGTGGGAGAACTCATGAAGAAATGAAGGAACCGTAAAGTTGTCAAGCCTGACCTCTTCACACTCAATCGACCATAACTTGAGCTACAAAGGTCCAAATGAAGTGGTTTTAGTTGCGTTGAAAAGCTAATATCCGGGGCTTTAAAATGATATAAAATTTGCCATATGTTGCTTTGCTTATAGGGGCGCGCATGCGCCATGTATGCGTGCACGCCGATGCTGCTCGCGGCCCCACTAAAGATGAAATCGCTGGGGGTGATTTCTGAAGCACTTTGGGCCCAACCCAACTTATTTTTGATGCTATTTCATGCAGAATTCAAGCTTGGGCAAAGGGGAAGTAATTGTTTGGTAGTATAGCATCATGTAGGTTAGTTTCTAGAGAGAGAATCTCCCTCTTCTCTCTAGAATTAGGTTAGGTTAATCTCTTATAGATTTATGTTCAATTACATGTTTTCATCTTGTTTCTTTTATGAATTCTTGCTTCTACTCTTTCATTCTCATGATTTGTAGTGTTAACTTTACTTTTATGTCTCTTTTATGTCTATGAATGCTCATGTTGAATTTGTTTACATTTAATAAAATTTAATGTTTGATGTTCTTTTAATTGTTGATTTGAATTGTGAATTTACTTTTCTTGCAATTAGTAGTTGGTATATTTATTATTCTTGCACTCTTACCATGCTTTCCATTTGTACCCACCAAGTATTTGACAAAATGCTTGGTTGGTCTTTAGAGTAGATTTTGAGCATTCTTGGCTTGGAAAGAGTAATTAGGCAATCTTGAGTCATGAAAACCCAACTCATGTTGGTGATCTAGAGTTGTTAGTTAATATTATTTCCATTGATGCTAATCTTTCGCTAATCCAATTAGTGAGTTGATTAGGACATTTGGATTGAGATTAACTAGTCTTGTTTGACTTTCTCTCATGGAAGATAACTTATACCTTCTTCCAATGTTGGAGATGACGAAATAAGATAAATTCTTGTTAATTATTGTGATATGATTGATTAGTTTTGTTTGACATTTTCCCTATGCGAAGATAACATGATACTTTCTTCCATTTGTTGGAGTTAACTAAATAAGATGAATTAATCATTGTATGACTAGGATAGAAAGCCTATGATCTCAATTCTTGCCATGAATGTCTCTCTTTATTAATTACTTTCTTTAATTGCTCTCTTTACTTTTCTTGTCATTTATTTCCTTGCAAAAATATAAAATCAAACCCCCTTGCATTTTCATAGCCAATAATTGATCACTTCATTGCAATTCCTTGTGAGACGACCCGGAGTTTAAATACTTCGGTTATAAATTTATTGGGGTTTATACTTGTGACAACCAATGTTTTTTTTTATTGGGAGGATTGTTTGTCGGTGTAGAACTATACTTGCAACGAGAATTCAGTTGTGTGAAATTCTATACCGACACGACAATTTCTCTTAAATCAGGTCCCATACTTGGGAAGGACCTTTTCAAGTAATCGAATTGTATTATGGAAATGCATATCGAATTAAAGATATCAATTTTGGGAATGTAATTAATTCAATAAATGGAAAATACTTGAAACAGTATCAATGTATGCCAAGTCAAGATCAATGATATAAATAAATGAAGTTAAAAGCACAAAAAGAGTCATAATACATTAAAATATTCTAAATAGGAGAAATATCAGGTGCCAAAAGTGATGCTAAGTCAGAATGGAGTTGAACTCTTTCACTGTCCAAGGCTGAGAGTGCTTCAGTTTTCTCATATTCTTCATTTTGGGCCTTGTCGAGATATTTTTCAGATTCTTCTCATTTTGCTTCAATAGTGTAGACCTCTTTGAAGAGCTTCTATTGTTTATTCTGGGCTGTAGCCAAGGGTATTGCCATATCAGCTTTCCTTTTTGGAATCTTGGCTAGTTTATCATTGACGCGAGCCAACTCGGATTTGAGTTCTTCTTCTTCTTTATCATAATAAGCTCGAGCAGAGAAGGCCTGAGAAATTCTTAGAACAAAACTCTTCACAAGAAGCTTTTATTGGTTGAAGAGCTGCGTCATATCCGTCAGATTCAGTTTTGATCTTGACTACTCTTTCTTTAACTTCTTGTAATTTGTCTTGGACAGTGATGCAGTCATTGGATATCCTTATGAATTTTTTAACTATGAGAGGATGGGTCAGCTTCTACATTATCATCATCTGAATATGAAGAAACAGCAAGAAGATTTTGAATTGATGGTTTACTTTCTTCTGAAGAGCTATCACTTGATGATTGAACTTGTAAATAAAGAAAGAATCGAAGTCAGTGCAGATTTAAATAAGTATAAGTGAGAAAGGTTTGAAGAATTTGATCGAAAGAATACCCTTCTGGAAACTCTGGTGGGAGCTTGTCGACTTCTCTTTGGTGGTTGTCTTGAAGGTGCTGCAGTGTCGACCTTTCTTTTTGAAGTTCTTCTTGGAGAACTTTCAGCAGCAGGCATAGCTCGATTGGCAGAGCTTTTAATTTCCTCAAAGGTGCGACTATACTTAGAAAAGTATGTAGTCCACCAATTGAAGCAGGATTTAGTGATGAATGAACTACACTCGTATAAAAGGTGATTGTAATTCATCTTTTATTTTTGGTTTGAAGAGAGACAGATATTGAGTGCTTCCTTCGAAACCAGCTCAACATGACAAAAAGGTTTGCTGTTTCGAGGAAGTGGAGTTGGAATAGCTTGGGAGAAGCCTAATTGCCTGGCTGTATAATGAGGGGCATAAAGAACTACCTTGAATCACTCCTTTTTGTATTGTGGCAGCCCAGTTGGGATCACTTGGACAGCCAATAGATTTGCCCAGTTTCTATTGGCAGTTTCATTTTCTTTATCGTCATTGGGGAAAAGGAGATGTTCGAGCCAGGCAAGACCACAACTTCGACGTAGAAAAGGAGTGAAATTGAGATCATCGTTGTTGAAGTTTTTGCAAGAGTGGAAAAGGGAAAATATAGATGGGGCACGAAATTGTGATCTCTAGCAACGACGCCAAAAACTCAGTACGCACGTTCATAATCTCAAATTCTTTTTCACAACTCCGATACAACTAACCAGCAAGTGCACTGGGTCGTCCAAGTAATAAACCTTACGTGAGTAAGGGTCGATCACATAGAGATTGTCGGCTTGAAGCAAGCTATGGTCATCTTGCAAATCTCAGTCAGGAATATTCAAATGGTTCTGGGATTTTGATAATTAAAATATAAATAACAGAAAATAAGATAGAGATACTTATGTAATTTATTGGTGAGAATTTCAGATAAGCGTATGGAGATGCTTTGTTCCTCCTGAACCTCTGCTTTCCTACTGCCTTCATCCAATCATTTATACTCCTTTCCATGGCAAGCTGTATGTTGGGCATCACCGTTGTCAATTGCTACTTTCCGTCCTCTCAGTGAAAATGGTCAAAATGCGCTGTCACCGCACGGCTAATCATCTGTCGGTTCTCGATCATGTTGGAATAGGATCCAGTGATCCTTTTGCATCTGTCACTACGCCCAACACTCGCGAGTTTAAAGCTCGTCACAGTCATCCCTTCCCAGATCCTACTCAGAATACCACAGACAAGGTTTAGACTTTCTGGATCTCAAGAATGGCCGCCAATAATTCTAGCTTATACCACGAAGACTTCGATCTTTCGGAATGGAGGCTAAGAGATAAACACTCAATCCAAGGTAGAACGGAAGTGGTTGTCAGGCATGCGTTCATAGGTTGAGAATAGTGATGAGTGTCACGGATCATCATATTCATCATGGTTGAAGTGCAAGCAAATATCTTAGAATAGGAATGAGCTTGAATTGAATAAGAAAATAATAGTACTTTGCATTAATTCATGAGGAACAACAGAGCTCCATACCTTAATCTATAGTGTGTAGAAACTCTACCATTAAAAATACATAAGTGATGAAGGTCTAGGCATGGCCGAATGGCAAGTCCCCTAAATGTGATCTCTGAACATAAACTTATTCAAAGACTAACCAGAGATATAAAATAAATCACTAAAAGTAGTTTTTATACTAAACTAGTAGCTAGGGTTACATAAGATAAGTAAATGATGTAGAAATCCACTTCCGGGTCCACTTAGTGTGTGCTTGGACTGAGCATTGAGCTTTCATGTGTAGAGACTCTTTTCGGAGTTAAACTCCAGGTTGTAGCCTGTTTCTGGCGTTTAGCTCTGATTTGCAACCTATTTCTGGCGTTTAACTCTAGAATAGGGCAGGAAGTTGGCGTTTGAACGCCAGTTTGCATCGTTAAAACTCGGGCAAAGTATGGACTAATATATATTTCTGGAAAGCCCTGGATGTCTACTTTCCAACGCATTTGAGAGCGCACCAATTGAGTTTCTATAGATCTAGAAAATCCACTTCGCATGTAGGGAGGTCAGAATCCAACAACATCTGCAGTCCTTCTTCAGCCTCTGAATCAGATTTTTGCTCAAGTCCCTCAATTTCAGCTAGAAAATTTCTAAAATCACAGAAAAACACACAAACTCATAGTACAGTCCAGAAATGTGATTTTTATTTAAAAACTAATAAAAATATACTAAAAACTAACTAAATCATACTAAAAACTATGTAAAAACAATGCCAAAAAGCGTATAAATTATCCGCTCATTAATAGCCCAGAATCGATCCTCATGTGTTTGGGTGTCTGGGAAGTTTGGTTGAAAATAGGCTAATCGAAAGTTGTCGATGTGTTGCTTTCCAGATGAATTGTCTCCGTTCTTTTGCATAAATTTTTCGAAGATAGCGTTTAGCCAGAACTGGAGAAGCCAAAAGGGTCCTCATGTGCTGATTGAAGCATGTTTTTGAAGACAGTTGACAAAATTGCCAAGTTCTTCGAACAAATGTCCAAGTATTAACTTGGCCAAATTGAAGTTATTTCCCTCGTGTAAAAGGGCCGTAAGGGGAAGGAAAAGTTTCTGCATCTGGACACTTCGAGAGCAAAAACTTATGGCATTCAGCCAATAGAACAAAAGCGTCACATGCTCGTCATCTATTATAGGCTCGTTGTCTGCACCCATATGGTGAGCAATAAACTCACTATAAGAAGTCATGGAGCCTATTCTGTATTCCCGATTGGGTTGCATATTGAAGGTAAATTTAGGGGAGTTTATTGGAAGCCCAGTAATAGCAGCCACATCGAGGAGTGAGACGCCAACCATTCCACAAGGAAGATAAAAATTATTGGTGGTCCTATTCCAGAAATGGACCACAGCTCTTATCATCCAGGGGTGTGTTAAGGGTGCAAAGTGAGAAAGTCGTAGAAGGTCTTGAATGCCGAGAGCCCTCTAGGCAGCATCCTTTTCAGATTCGAGATGCCTGTGCCAGGCTTTGAAGTCAGCTCCTCGAGGGGTAATTTTAGGGTTATTTCTAAAGGGTTTTTGAGAATTGGTGAAGAAGGAGATGTCAAGGTTTTGGTTGATGAGCAATTCCTCACCTTAAGCATTAGGGAAGTAGTGGAAGCGCTTGTTTGCCCTCTCCAAGTCCTTGATAGGGCCAACAAAACAGTGAGTTTTGCCACCAACGTTGAAAGGGATAAGAGTCTTGGGGTCATCGACTTGAGGATGGAGGTCCCCAATAATTTCATCATTAATTTGGTTGAGTATTTGTAATGTCGGAGAAGCTTGGTCATGAGTCATAGGGCGTTTGCCCCTATCTTGAGTAGCAACTTGAGTAGAAGAGTAGCCATTGATGAGCGGGAGGAAGAACAAGAAGGGGAAAGTTACAGTTGCAGAGAAAAAGAGAATATAGAACTTCAGAGAGTGAGGATTCAGGAAGGAAGAATGATGGTAAGAAGTTTTAATTTAAATAGGATTTACTTCTTAACTGTTGTTACAGAGAATTCAAAGAGGTGACTTCATGGAGAAGGTGAAGTGGTGGAAGAGAGAGATTGTAAATCGTGAGAGACGTGTCAAACGGCTGATTAATGGGGGTAATAAATGGCGTTTATGTTCAATCAGGGTGATTCTCGTTAATGATTAAATCAGGATTAAGTGTTTTCTCTTCCAAGAAATGATTTTGAAAACAAACACATTAATCCTAGGGGCCAATTTGTTAGTCAAGAAATAAATTAATTCGAAGGAGAAGGTGATTCGAATTGTTAAATAAGCTTTCGGAAGAGAAGTTGGCGTCGACGGAGATATATTTAGGGATGTTGAGTGAGAGCTCGATTAATTTAGCAAATCGAGAAGTTATTCGAGCAAGAGAATCGAAGACTTTGGAATTGAAGATTATTCTACAGCCGTTATGTGATTAGGCAAAGGAGCGGAAATGGTTACTTGTGTTTTTGTGCACGTGGAATTTTCATTTTAAAATTGATTAGTTAAGAAAATTGTTGTAAACACTAGAAGGCTCGAAGTCATAGGGGGTTGGAACTTTACTTCAGAAAACACTCAAGCACACTCACATCCCCAGAGAATTTCTGAGTCTGCGATCGAGTCTCTTTTCTGTAGGGTTCCTTCCACGTTTTTTCTCTTTTTAATTTATAATTTCTGCAAACTTTACTTTTCATGTTCATTTTATCTTTCAAGGAACTTTATTTTTCTTGTCAAATTTATCTTTCCAGCATCTTTAATTTCTATGTCGAAAGTCCTTTGATTATAACTTGAAGGTATTTTATTGCTTTATTTAAATTCAACGCAAATCATTTCGATTTCAGTCAATTTTACTTTCAAAATCTTTATTTAACACCTTTTTCGGTCTTTTCTTTTAAATCTTGTCTGATTCGAAGATCTTTGATGCACTTCTAGAAATTGGTACTCGCAAAAAAGAGGAGTAAGTTTTGCTCCCAGACCATTAGAATCGAACCACCATCGATTTTCTAAAAATCGACAAAACAAAAGTCAAATTTGTAGGTATTGGTCAACCACATGATCAATGTAAATGATTTACAAAATTTCATGTGAAGCTCCGTATACATTGCAATACTTGAAGAAAAAATGTCTTGGCAAATCTAAGTGTTTTGTTTATGTTCTTTAAAAAAATTTGAAATTTATTTGTAATGTTGCACAAAATAGGCTTAGAGTTAAAGTTGTTTGTGCTACCACAATTAGCAATTATGTCAAGAAAAATATTTTTTTTTTCACTTAGGAATATTTTTCTAAGTTTGTTTGGTGTCAATATCTTAGAAAGTTAGGTATATAAATAATGACCTTCATAATTTAATAACCTCTTAAATTTAGTTGTTATTGTTATAGTTTTTACATTTCTCAATATAGGTATTATATGTTAATGATTAAATAATATTATTTTTATCACATTTTAGTGTTAATAAATAAAATTATATTTTAGTATATATTTTGTTATTTTTTGTAATCTTTATTTATTATATATTTTTTAATAATATTTTTTTTAATTAACAAAAATATTATAAGACGATGACTTTTGGAAAAGATTAAAAATATTTGAAGAAACTATTTTGAAATTTTTAAAATTTTTCAAGGACTCTTTTGAGATTTTTTTAAAAATTTTTCGAGGACTATTTTGTACTTTACTATGGTGACTGATTTATCCAGAACGTACATGTTAATACTTAACGGCCACATGTGCGAGTTAACATTCTACGTCAGCAATCACCGTTAGTGACTAATGAAGACGGACTATATTGTGTAACAAAAATAAACGTTGGGAATTGTTTTGTGTATTTTAAAACTTGAGAAACTAAAGTGTCCGACTTTAAAAATCTCAAAGAATGAGTTGAGTAATTAGTCTAAAAACAATTTGTCTTTGTGATAATAGATTCAAAATTTATTTGTTATTTTCTCAAAGAATAAATAAAGAAATGAAGACAAAGGTTTTAAGAATAATCAAATCTTTTAAAATAAAGAATGAAAATTTATAAATTAGTAACCACACTATTTTTGAAAAAATAAAAGAACTCAATTAAAAAGTCAATTAAATTTTTTAATTAATGTTATGTATACAAGTCTTTTTTATCAATCAAATTGTTCTAACATTAACAAAAATTATTCTTATCACTCTCAATTATCCACTTACTCAAATTTTATTATTTAACTTAATTAAACTTGATTTACAAAAAAACTTCTACGTATAATATTTTTTAATCAATATCAACTAATTTTTTAATTTTAAATTTTAATCTATAATTTTCAAATCTTAAATTCTGATCCATACTCAAAATTCTAGTTTTAAATTCTAAATTTTTGAAAATTAAACGTTAAAAACATATATAATTATATAACAAAGAGAAAAAATTGATTACTCAAAAATTAATTTTCTTCTATACTTTTTAAAAATAAAGTGTTAGATATAAATTCTCGTATTTTTTCAAAATTTAAAAATATAAATTTTGAAAATTAAAAATAAAATATTATAACATATGTAGAGCGTACAAATGAATAAAGGTACCCTTACTAAATAAATTAGTAACCGTAAGCATCACTGTTTTAGTAACTACTAAACACTAGAAATATAATAAACACTAGAAATATATATATATAAGATTTTTTGGTATTTAAGTCTAATCAAGTTGGTCTAAACTCAGCAAAAACCAATTTCACAATACAGAGCGTGTAAAATACGCGCTCGTGAAACTATTCACTACTGCGAATATTAATATGAAAACCCTTCCTCTTTCTCAATCAAAACTAAAATGAACAAATTTCAAATGACGCTAAAAATCTCTTAAAATTCTCTCAAAATCTTTGCAAAAGCTCAAGAAAATCTCGAAGGTACGTTCGAAATTTTTACCAAGAAACACAGAAAGAGATGACGAAAAATTATTCAAGGTACTCAAAAACTGTTCGTCCATGTTTTTTTTCACTTTTCTATTTCCAATTTCAATTACAAAACACAAAGTAGTCATATTTCCATTTATTTAGTAGATTCATTTTGTGTTCTCAAGATAATGTAGATATTACTGTTCTCATTATACTGTTCATTTTGTGATAATTGTGTTATGTCGGTGTAAGAATATTGTTGTAGTGCTTCTCGTATCGTTTAAACTATATATTGCATGTGTTTAAGGGATTTGAATGTATTTTTGTACATGTTTGAGTAATTTGTATCTTTTGAACTGAGTTCGTTCGTAGTAATCAGTAAGAAGATTCGGTGCATTTTGCCTGAATTCGTGTAACAAGCCCGTAGAATGTTGTTGTAGTTTTTCTGGTGTCATTTTGTGCATGTTTGAGTAAGTTACATGTGTTTTTCTTCTTGTTTGAGTGATTTGCATATTTTCAACTGAGTTTGTGGTAAGTAATCACTAAGTACTTTTGGTGCCTTTGGACTGATTTGAAGTGCAATTGTTTTTTTTTTCCTGGATTTGGTGTAATTAGGCCATAGAATATTGCTGTACTAATTCTATTCTCATTTTGTGCATATTTGAGTGATTTTCATATCTATTTGTGGATGTTTGAGTGATTTGCATGTTTTCAACTGAATTTGTGGCAAGTAATCACTAAATACTTTCGATGCATTTTGACTAATTTGAGGTGCAATTGGTGCTTTTTTCCTAGATTTGATATAATTAGGCCATAGAATGTTGCTGTAGTGCTTCTGGTTTCATTTTGTGCATTTTTAAGTGATTTTCATGAGTTACATATTGTTTTATTATGGGTTAAGTACGATTTTGGTCTCTAAGGTAGGGATTGAAAATTTTTTTCGTCCCCAACCTTTTTTTTCTTACAAAATCGTCCCTAAGGTTTAACATAATTTTAAAATCGTCCTTCGGATGAAAATACCCTTCCCCCTTCTTCCCCAAAATCAACAAGAAGCAGAAGCTGAATCTGAACCAGAAGCAGAAGCTGAACCAGAAGCAGAAGCAACACCAATGAAACAACAACAACTAGAAGCAGAAGAACAACAACAACAATGGATAATGGAATCAGAAGAAGAACAACAACAACAATGAATAATGGAATCATAAGAAGAAACATAAAAAAATCATCATCATTATCATCATCATCGTCGACATCATCAAAACTCAGAACCCACCACCACCACCTCCACCCATTACCACTCTATCACTATCTGCATCACCCCACCTAGAACTCAGAAAATCATCATCATCATCGTCATCATCATCAAAACTCAGAACCTGAAATTCAGAACTCAGAAAAATAAGAACCCAGAACTCAAAACTCAGAAAAACAAGAAAATCATCACCATCATCGTCAAAACTAAGAACTAAAATTCTTCCTCTTTCATTAACAAAACTCAGATACAATTACAATAATCAGAAATTTCCAAATTCATCTTCAATTATAAGAACCAAAAATCCACAAATATAAAGACCAAAAATCCCTTTGGAAACCCTTGTTGAAGATTTCGCACATGACCACCACCCAGAAGAAGAGACACTACTGGAGGATGTGAGGAACACGACGACCAACACCACCTCTTTGACGATGATGAGGAACACGAGGGCGCGGGCCAGACACGTTGCGGCGAGGCAAGAGCGAGTTACGGCGAGGCTAGGGCGCAAGTCGCGGTGCTGCAAGGTCGAGATGCGGCGAGATGAGGGCGAGGGCGAGGAGGAGGAGCAGAAACGGCGAGCGGCACGTGACGTCCTCTCTCGCGGTTAGATCCAGCGGTGGCCCTTCCCCTTCCCTTCCCCCCTTCTTCCCTGACCAACCCCCCCAGCATGATACCTTTCCCCTTAAGCCGTTTTCTTTTTCTTTTTTTATTTATTTTTTTTATTTTTTATTTTTTTAATTAGGGATATTTTCGGAATAAAAATTAAAAATTTGGTAAAAATGACGATTTTAAAACGAAGTTAAACCTTAGGGACGATTTTGTAAGAAAAAAAAAGGTTAGGGACAAAAAAAATTTTCAACCCCTACCTTAGGGACTAAAGTTGTACTTAACTCTTTTATTATCTATTAACCTAATTCTTTATTACTTATAGAAAAAATGGCAATAAAAAAAGTCGCTGAGAAGAACACCACAAAAAAGAAGGCAAGAGTATATAATGTAAGCATATATATGTTAAAACAACTCCATTTTTATTATATAAATATAATTATCTAACATAATTTTCATTTATTTACAGAAAATTCATGATTTGAGGTGCTAAAAAAGATCCATATATGAAATATTCAGCAAGATGAGCGATGAAAAGAAAGC
Source organism: Arachis hypogaea (assembly GCF_003086295.3). Lineage (NCBI taxonomy): Eukaryota > Viridiplantae > Streptophyta > Magnoliopsida > Fabales > Fabaceae > Arachis > Arachis hypogaea. The sequence goes on from NC_092047.1 coordinate 19,037,086, forward strand.
TATTATCGAAGAATTGGGATTTGGTGCGATGAGATATATCCCGGGATTGAATGTGACCCATAAACTGCTGAGAGAACTCGCCAATTCCTTTGATTTTTATAATAGCTCCCTGGACACACGTACGGGGAAATCAAGATCAACCCTAACAAATAAGAGATGCCCTTGCCTCAAATGCATCCGGTAAAAATCCATTTTGTATTCTATTTATCAATTAAATTTTGGTATTTTTTTTACTTTACTTCTGTATTATTGAAATATTTTTGCTGCTGTTGTAGGAAATTATTTTCCAAACAAAATTTTCTATAAAGAAATCAGTGAAAAGTATAAGGAAGTTGTTGTGAGCTTCAAATTCTGTTCTTTGTCACTTTTGACAAAGTCTTTGATTGACATTAGTGTAGAGGGATAAAAAAATTAACTCAATTTCAAGAGGATATTCATCCTCTTCATCTAAAAGTGCTTCTTGTTGCCAACAACAATAAGAAAAATTTCTCCGGTTCACATGCCACCCATTCTTCATTTGGACAACATACAAGAATGGAATTGGACAGCTCATGTGCTCAACTTCGTGAACAAAGTAATCAGAGGTCACAAATTGCAAAGCAAATATACAGTAGATGGCTGTCTCTTTGCATTGATGATCATATATTTTCATGAATTCATATACATGAATAGACCGGCGGATAGAATGCTTGGACCACTATGGGTGCAACATTGGACAAGGGAGAGATTTGTTAAAAGGATAAAATGCAAGGCAAAAGATGAAATGGTAACTCAACAAAGATCATTTTCTTAAATTTTGGTGCATTTATTTGAAATATATTATGCTAATTAAATTTTCTATTTTCGGGCCTTATAAGAAGAGCATAACTGAGAGGACAATCAAAAGAAGTAAAAAAAGGAAAAAAAAAAGCAACAAAAAAATGTTATATTGGATTCATCTTCAGAAGGCGAAAGTGATTCTGAGTATGAATCTGATTCTGAATATGACTCTGAGGAGACTTCGAAGAGAAGGAAAGTGCACCGGGTCGTCCAGGTGAATGAGGGTCGATCCCACGAATATTGTTGGATTGAGCAAGCAATAGTTATCCTGATGGACTTAGTCAAGAAAATAGAAAAAGAGTGATTGTTGTTGTAGGCACATAAAACAATAATAAAGAAAGCAGTAAAGAATTAGTGAAGAAACAATGATATGAAACGGTTAAGGTCTCGGAGATACTCACCCTTTCGGATTAATATTTCTTACCAACTATTTTAATAATGAATGATTCATTCTATGGCAAACTGTAAGTGATTAAAACCTATCCGTTCAGTGAATTAATCTCCCCCAATCCTACTCAAAACGTCATAGACAAGGTCAGATCTTTTGGATCAGAGGGTGAAGTTCAGAAAACTAGTTTAGTGCCATAGAAACCTCAATTACCCATAACTAATCGGATTATATGTCACGTATCCCAATTAGCCCAGATAATCTCGATTTAGGAGGAATGTTTTCAAGATGTAGCTCAAGTGACCTGTTTCGAGTATCACAAGAACTCATGTAGAAAAAGGGACATACCCAGTCTCATTAGGATAAAGAACAACATCACACATTAGAACTGAATCAATATATATTAAAATAGAATAGTAATGATATTAATGCATAGAGATAAGCAGAGCTCCTAACCTTAACCAGCAGGTTTAGTTACTCATGCTTTACAAAGAAAACAAAAATAATGTTCAGTGATCCAATGATGAATGATGAATGATAATAAACCTAAGTGATCTCCACTTTAAATAGGAAATTACTAACCCTAAAAATGTTAATTTTTAAATTAAAAGTTACAAAGATAAGACTAAATAAGCTAAAGAGTGCTAAAATCCACTTGGGCCCACTTTGGTGATTGCTTCTTATGCCTGGCATTCAACTTGGGCTTTTTGGCGTTGAACGACCATTAGGGGGGTGACCGTGCTATTCCCTTGCTCCCTTGGTGGTTTTGAATGCCAGCTTTGGGCATTCAACGCTGGGCTTACTCCTCTTTGGGCATTGAACTCCAGATGTGGACGATCAAAGCCAATTTTGGGCAGTGATTCTGGAAGAGAAGCATAGACTATTATATATTGCTAGAAAGCTCTGAAAGTTGGCTTTCCAACGCCATTAAGATTGCATCAACTAAACCTATGTAGCTCAGGATATGCTCATTGGAATGCACAGAGGTCATGATTTGACAGCATCTGCTATCCTTTCTTCGTCTCTAAACCAGACTTTGCCAATTTCGCCCAAAAATTCCCTAAAATCATAGAAAAAAAATACAAAAACTCAAACTAGCATCCAAAAGATGAATTTTGCACTAAAACATACTAAAATTTAATAAAATATAACTAAAAACACTATGAAAATGCTATGAAAAAGGGTATAAGATATTCACTTATCAACAACCCTCCTTCACTCCTCCGTCAAGAGAGGGTCTCTTAGAAGCATACACATAAAATTCAAGCAAGAAAAACACAGATAGAGGTGTAATTACAGCAAGTAGAACAAGTAGCTGATGAACGAAATTCTTATGCCGGTATAGAAATTAGCAATGAATCCAATCGTGAGTATAGTCTAACCGACATGTAAATATCGCATCAAACAATTCTAAAATCTATGACCGAGAGTATTAGTCCCGGGTCGTCCTCCCTAGAAATTGCCTTAGAATGCGCATTATTGATTAGGAAGTCTTTTGTGGTTTTGAGATTTGGTGCAAGAATTTAAGCTAATCAAAGGCAACAATTGATTAAGATAAAGGCCTTGGCTAAGGATGAGTATTGGAAGTTCCATCATTGTATTTTTCTTCAATTGTGATAAGAATTTATTATTGCTTCACTTAGTTAACCCCCTAATAATGGAGGAAAGTCAAGTGAAAGTAACTAACTTGAGTCACAAGTCCTAGTCTAACCCTAGGGAAGTCTAGCTTTAGTGCACTCCAAGTCAATTAGCAATTCTCAATTTCTAATCAATAATTGATATCCACTACTCAAGTGTCTCCAATAACTCAACCCCTAAGCCAAGTAAGAGAAATCTACTCCATAGCTAGGGTTGTCATTTTCACAAACAATTGGTGGGCAATCATAGAAGACATGATGAAATTGAGAGAAAAGAATTGAATTAAAGCTATCTAATTCAAGCAATCATCAACAATCAAGCAATTGAATGAAATAACTCAATTCATTAATCAAAATTCAAAGTAACAAGGTCACAAATCTAGATCCAAGTGAATGAATCAAAAGAGTACTAATTGAGAGTAGAAGAAGAGTAGATCTACAACTTGTATCAAAGTAAAAGTGAATTAGCAATGGATCTCACTAAGGAATCAAAGGAGAATTGCAATGGAGAGAGTAAAATCCTAGAGAGAAGTTGGAGTTTTCTCTCTAAAAATGAAAATGTAACTAACTATCCAAAATATCTAGCAAAAATGTCTAATGATCTCATCCCCTTAATCCTTGGTCTTCTTATGCTTTTCCCGCCAGAATTCTGCTCCAAAACAGGGCCTCCTACTGCCTGAAATCGCTGGTCACGTTTTTTTCTTAAAAAATCACGTGCAGCCATCGGCGCGTACGCGCACAGCACGCGTACGCGTCCCTGGGGCTTTTTGCGATCCACGCGCAAGCGACTAGTGCGCGCGCGCGTCCAAGGTTTTCTGGCCCAGCCATATAAACGCGCCGGCTTCTCGTTTCGGCTCCATTGTGCCGGCTCTGAGGGTGCACATCCACGCGTACACGTACGGTGCGCGTGCGCGCCCATGCCCAACTTCCAAAACTCTAATTTTTCCATGCTCCTTCCATTCATGCATGCTTCCTTCATCCCTCTTAGCCATTTTTGCCCTATAACTTCTGAAACCACTTAACAAACACATCACGGCATCGAATGGTAATAGAGGAGGATTACGATATATCAATTTTAATGCAAAAGAAGCATGTTTTCATCTATGAAGAAAAATTAGGAAAGGAACACAAAATCATGCATTTTTATATGAATAAGTGTGGAAGATCATTGATAAAACCCTCAAAATCTATACATGATAAACCTTAAGAACGGGATTTATCAGTAGCAAATAAGCAGAGTTAAGCAATTAAGCAAACTAAAACAATACACCCTCAAGCAAAGCATATAAATGTACAAGATGTATGCTTGTCCTATGGCAGATGAGTTTTATCTGTTAGTTATAAAGCCAAACCCGACATGTCCCATAGCTAACTCAGGATAGAACACCAAGCACGGTGCAAGTGGAACAACGTCGCAACCCTTGTATTTTACCCGCGTACCCGGAGCAGGGGACAACTTCACCCTTGCGTCTTACCCAGGTGGTGTTACAGTTCTCAACCCAGAGCAAGCGGCGATAGAACTCAACCCTTGAATCTTAACCGGAGTCTCGAACTCTTATCCGAAGCAAGTGACCAATGCCACTACCTCTTACCCGGCTTTCTCAACATATACCCGGAGCGAGTGGATAACGCCACCGCCTCTTATCCGATCACACATATCTAATTATCATTATAATTCATTCAACAATTAGACTTAAAAATCAACTATCACCATCCTTCATTCCTTATTATGACACCTGCCATTTCGTTCATCATCAATTTATACTCAAAACATAATTCATTCTTTTCTAAATAAAGCAAACTCAAAACGTAATCCTTTTCTTAATAACTTAAAATCAAATTATAAAATCCTTAAAAATCTAAATCTTTCTAGATAACCACTTCAAATGAAGCCTCCTATTTTCATAAAAATTTTGGCAGCATCTCCTTTAAAACTTGGACTTTTGCAACCCCTCAGGGGTCCCAACCACCAAACCAAACACCTCTCGGTCATTCAAATCATTTCTAGTATCAAATTATTTCAAAATCAAACCAATTTCAATATTAAATATTTTCCATAAACCAACCAACTCCAATAGGAAACCGTTTACGAAATTGAATCATACATCACATACCATATACACAATCCATCTATAATTCATTCAGTCCATTCCTATCTTAAGGCCTTCTAGCCTAAGTTTTCACGTGACATTAAACATTAACTACGAGAAACCAAAACCATACCTAGGCCGATTTCTCCCTAAGCTTGGAACACCACAAAAACCTCTACTTTCACAAGCTCCAAGCTTCCAAACATCAATTTCTCAAGCTTAATCATTCGGATTTCATTCCAAACTGCCCAATTGAACTCCAAATCACTATAATCATCATAGGGTTCACTAACTCAATAATTCACAGGGGTTCAACAGTTTCTTATCTTATCCACGGATCAATTGGACAAAACCCATTGATTTTTCGCTGCTAGAGTTCACCTAAACCATCAAAATCATTCAATTTCTCAATACCCAAACTCAAAAATCTAGAAATTGAGGATGGAAAGAACTATGCAAGAAATGCAAATTTCTTACCACTTTATTCAAATAGAATTAAAGAGAATTCCAAGACGAACACATCGTTGCTGACCGCTCATCAATCGAAGTTCCGGATTGAAAATTATGGACAATTGAAATTTTGGAAGGAGGGTTAGGTTTTCTCAACGTGATTCTCTCTTCTGCATGCTTCCAACAAAAATAATAGAGAAGAAAGGTTGGATTTGAGTTTATATAAGTGGGCCTTGGGCCCGGTTTTGTCCCGGTCTAACCGGTTCGGTTCGTTGGTTCATTTTTGGACCAAAATCTTTAAAATTAGTGTCAAAACTCATAAATAATTAATTTATTGATTAATTATTTATTAATTTCGCGAGTTTTACATCCTACCCCCCTAATAAAAATTTTCACCTTCGAAAATTTCATCCACGACACGAGAACATAAGCGTAATCCTCCCTTTTTAACTCAACGTACAGTAGTCCTCAGATCATCCCAATCTGTGCACTTTTGCTACCTCACTCTAATTCATTTATTTATGGAAATTTGGACATTCACCCCATACCGACTAAAATCTCCTTAAGCTTTACAATGCTCTAACGGCAATATCCTACGCGACACTTTTAAGTTTGGTGCTAAGTTTGACATTTCAAATCCTAAGTTGTCACTTTCGCCTTAGGTATGAATAAATGCAATGTTTCAATGTCCTATTACGTAATTAAAATTCAATTTTTGGGTTCACGATTATCTTCACCTTGTCGCGACCGACCAGCATCTTGAGTTACTCTTTGTGGACAGTTCCAGAATATATGTCCCGGAAGACCGCACCTATAGCATAAGCCCAAACTAAAACGACATGGCCTATTTGGGTGATAGCTTCTACATTTTTGACAATTCGAATTATCTGAAGCAGCCACTGTCTATTTTCCTCTACCATTTCCTTGGTGGTTATCATTCGTCCCGTTGTTATTCCGTCCTTGGGGAAATTGTTGTGCATATCCTCTTTTCTTAAATTCTTGGCCCCTTGTTGTGAAACTCTGATTGTACTCCCTTCGGTGAAATTCTCGGCTATCATTCTTTGCCATAGCAGCCTTCTTTGAACATTCTTCTGCAACCCTACTCTTGTTTACCAAGTCCGAGAAAACTCTGATCTCCATCGGGCCCACTGAACTAAATATATCCCTCCGGAGTCTTCCTTTATATTTTATGCATTTTCATTCTTCATAATCCCCTGGAGCACCCTGAAAAATTCTAGAGAACCGACACACTTCCTCAAACCAATTGGTGTACTCTGCCACTAACATAGGACCCTGCTTCAGTCGTAGCAACTCAAGCTCCTTCGCCATCCTTACTGAGTTTGGGAAATACTTCTTATAAAACTTGGATTGGAATACATCCCAAAGGATTGCAACATTATTTCACTGCAGAAGGCGTCGGGTCCCCTGCCACCAATATTGAGTTTCACCCATCAGCTAATAAGTAGCAAACTCAATATACTGATCTTTAGGCACTTGTTGTGCTAGCAAAGCTCGTTCCATTGCCTTTATCAGCCTCTGTCAGATTTGTGGTTCCTCTAAAGGTTGGTGGGTTTATCTTTAGAAAAGTTGCTAAGATCATTGATCCATTTACGCCGTTAACCCCGTTTACATTATTAACTCGCTAACCAAGGACCTCAGCCGCTGCCTGCATAGTAGCTACCATGTTCTCCAGAGCGTTTGTAAAGTTCACGAGATTATTCATAGTTGTTTCAAGTTCTGCATTACTATTCCGGCCTCTGCCTCGAACGCGTCCACGTCCACGAGTTATCACTTGGTTCCTGTTCACACTAAACAAGTGACATTATGGTGATCAGTCTAAATATCTCAAGTCTAATGCTTCAAAGTCCCAAATAAATGCTCATGAACAAATATGCCATGTATATCAATTAGATATCCTAGTTAGCATATACATACACCCAGAGTATGCTCAGAAGCATAGTTAGTCTGTCCCTCAGGCCCTACAGGAATGAACTGCTCTGACACTATAATGTAACACCCTACCACACAGAGCCTTACGCTTAAGTCGTAAAGCAGAGTTGGCAAGGTATTACGACCTCTAAAAACAAAATATGTACATAAATATAATTGAGAGAAATCATATCTAGGAGCCTTGGAGAATAAGCAAAACAAAAGCGAAAATAGAAAATCATACCACACTCGCATGGATAATTATAAAACGGATAGATAAGATCAAAAGAAGGCTAAAAACATAATATACATTTCAGAGTTTCAAAATACAGATATCAAGCTCCAAACTCGACCTGCGAAGTTAAGGCCAGCTAGAGTATATATATACAATCCAAAATATAACTCAAACTACGGAATAAACACATGTTTCTCCAAGTCAACCACTAAGAGGGACAAAATACAAAATATACATGCGAAGATTCTATATACATATATACATAACCTAAAACAAAACATAACAGCCCAAAAGACAGTTCTTCGCTTGTAAGGAGGGTCTCCAGATGCTCAACGAGGTGCTTGGTGCACGGAATTGTGATCACACTCTTCACAACTCCGGTACAACTAACCAGCAAGTACACTGGGTCATCCAAGTAATAAAACCTTACGCGAGTAAGGGTCGATCCCACGGAGATTGCTGGCTTGAAGCAAGCTATGGTCATCCTGTAAACCTTAGTCAGGCGGATTCAATTGGTTATGAGTTTTGATAATTGAAAGATAAATAAAACATAAATTAAAATAAAGATACTTATGTAATTCATTGGTGGGAATTTCAGATAAGCGTTTGGAGATGCTTTGTTGCCTCTGAACCTCTGCTTTCCTATTGTCTTCATCCAATCATGCATGCTCCCTTCCATGGCAAACTGTATATTGTGGATCACCGTTGTCAATGGCTACCATCTGTCCTCTTAGTGAAAATGGTCCAGGCACGGCTTCTGTACGGCTAATCATCTGTCGGATCTCTCGTCTCGGATGAAGAATACCAGGCACAGCTACCGCACGGCTAATCATCTGTCGGTTTTCACTTGTGTCGGAATAGAATCTCTCTATCCTTTTGCACACTGTCACTGCGCCCAACATTCATGAGTTTGAAGCTTGTTTGTTCTAGCCTTTACCACGAAGGTTCTGATCTCTGTGAGTTCGACTGCTCTGTTGTCAGGAGATGCAAGTCAAAGTCACGAACCAAAGGCCTAAGAGATTATACTCCAGCTGTCGTCCAATGACTACGTTGAACATCATATAGACCGCTTGTGGCTGTTAGGCACGCGGATCTTGGCTAAGCGAGTAATGAAGATAGTGGGTGATTGTCACGGGTCACCCCTTCATTCTGACTTAACTGAATTAAGAACGAGAGTATATCTTGGAGAAGAGAATGCGTGAATTGATAGAGAAACAATAGTACTTTCATTAATTCATGAAGAACAGCAGAGCTCCGCACCTTAATCTATGAGGTGTAGAAACTCCACCGTAGAAAATACATAAGAGAAAAATGTCTTGGCATGGCCGTGTGGCCAGCCTCCAAATGTGAAAAATGGCATAAGATACGAATGCAATAGTAAAAAGTGCTATTTATACTAAACTAGTTACTAAGGATTAAAAAAAAAGTAACTAAGTGCAGATAGTGCAGAAATCCACTTCCGGGGCCCACTTGGTGTGTGCTTGGGCTGAGCATTGAGCTTTACATGTGCATAGGCCTTTTCTAGAGTTAAACGCCAACTTGGATGCCAGTTTGGGCGTTTAACTCCAGTTCTGGTGCCAGTTCCGGCGTTTTACGCCAAAAAAGGGTCTCTGACTGGCGTTGAACGCCAGTTTGGGCCATCAAATCTCGGGCAAAGTATGAACTATTATACATTGCTGGAAAGTCCAAGATGTTAGCTTTCCATCCCAATTGAGAACGCACTAATTGGACTTCTATAGCTCTAGAAAAACCCATTTGAGTGTAGGAAGGTCAGAATCCACCAATATCTGCAATCCTTTCTCAGCCTCTGAATCAGATTTTTGCTCAGGTCCCTCAATTTCAGCCAGAAAATATCTAAAATTACATAAAAACACACAAACTCATAGTAAAGTCTAGAAATGTGATTTTTGCATAAAAAGTAATAAAAATATAATAAAAAGTAACTAAAACATACTAAAAACTACCTAAAAACAATGCCAAAAAAAGCGTATAAATTATCCGTTCATCAGTGCTTCTTGACCTGCATCTGAAAAACAACAGAAATATGTATGGAATGAGAACCAGGGGTTCTCAACATCATAAAGGTGCCTGCATAGTTAATATAAAAGGTCCCGAAAAAGCCAAAGGCATTCCTAGAACTTTGACACTCAGATTAATCTTAAAATTTATTCTAAACCAATAATATCGGTAATCTAACTAAAGGATTCCAATCCTATTCTAACTCTGCACCTTCTGTCAACTCTAAACTTCCAAATCTTCGGTGGAACAACCCTCCTTCATTCCTCCGCTAAGAGAGGGTCTCTCAAAAGCATACACATACAATTCAAGCAAGGAAAACACAGATAGAGGTACAATTACAACAAGTAGAACAAGTAGCAGATAAGCAGAGTTAAGCAATTAAGCAAACCAAAACAATACACACCCAAGCAAAGCATACAAATGCACATGATGTATGCTTGTCCTATGGCCGATGAGTTTGTCAATTATAAAGCCAAACCCGACATGTCTGGTAGCTAACCCTGGACAGAACACCAAACTCGGAGCAAGTGGGATAACGTCGTAACCCTTACATCTTACCCACGTACCTAGAGTAAGGGACAACTTCACCCTTGCCTCTTACTCACGTGGTGTTACAGTTCTCAACCCGAAGCAAGCAGCGATAGAACTCAACCCTTGAATCTCACCCGAAGTCTCAAACTCTTATCCGGAGCAAGTGACCAACACCACTGCCTCTTACCTAGCTTTCTCAACATATACCCAGAGCAAGTGGACAACGCTACCGCCTCTTACCCGGTCACACATATCTCATTATCATTATAATTCATTCATATTCATTCAACAATTAAACTTAAAAATCAATTCTCATCATCCTTCATTCCTTATTATGACACCCGACATTTCGTTCATCATCAATTTAAACTCAAAACACAATTCATTCTTTTCTAAATAAAGCAAACTCAAAACGTAATCCTTTTCTTAATAACTTAAAATCAAATTATAAAATTCTTAAAAATCCAAATCTTTCTAAATAACCACTTCAAATGAAGCCTCTTATTTTCATAAAAATTTCGGCAGCATCTCCTCTAAAACTTGGACTTTTGCCACCCCTCAAGGGTCCCAACCACCAAACCAAATACCTCTCGGTCATTCAAATCATTTCCAGTATCAAATTATTTCAAAATCAAACCAATTTCAATAGTAAATATTTTCCAAAAACCAACCAAATCCAATAGCAAACTGTTTACGAAATTGAATCACACATCACATACCATATACACAATCCATCAATAATTCATTCAGTTCATTCCTATCTTAAGGCCTTCTAGCCTAAGTTTTCACGTGACATTAAACATTAACTACGAGAAACCAAAACCATACCTTGGCTGATTCCTCTCTAAGCTCGGAACACCTCAAAAATCTCTCCTTTCACAAGCTCCATGCTTCAAAACATCAATTTCTCAAGCTTAATCATCCGGATTTCATTCCAAACTGCCGAATTGAACTCCAAATCAACAAGAACACAATTTAATTCACACAATATCACTATAATCATCATAGGGTTCACTAACTCAATGATTCATACGGGTTCAATAGTTTCTTATCTTGTCCACGTATCAATTGGACATAACCCAGTAATTTTTCGCTGCTAGAGTTCACCTAAATCATCAAAATCATTCAATTTCTCAATATCCAAACTCAAAAATATCGAAATTGAGGATGGGAAAAATTGGACAAGAAATGAAAATTTCTTTCTTTTTTCGAATAGAATTGAAGAGAATTTCGAGACGAACACGTGGCCGCTGACGGCTTGTCAATCAAAAATCCGGATTGAAAGTTATGGATGATTGAATATTTGGAAGGAGGGTTAGGTTTTCTCAATGTGATTCTCTCTTCTGCATGCTTCCAATGAAAATTATGGGGAAAATGGTTAGATTTGAGTTTATATAAGTGGGCTTTGGGTCCGGTTTGAGCTCGGTCCAACCGGTTCGACCCATTGGCCCATTTTTTGGCCAAAATATTTAAAATTAGTGTCAAAACTCATATTTTAATTATTTTTACTTCATTAAACTATAAAATTTAATTTTTAATTTTTTTAAATAATAATTATTTTATTAGTTAATTATTTATTAATTTCGCAGGTTTTACAGTTGATTTTGTGATGCAATTCACCTTTCCTCTAAATTATGCTTGAACTTCCCGAAACTTCTCGTGAGTATACACATGCTAAAATTGAGCTTCTATTGATGATTTTGTTGCACATGTTATGTCAGTATGAAACTCTGATGCATTGGATTCTCTCTCTCTCTTTGCTCTCTACTTCCTAGGTAATTATCATATTGTTTGACAAATTGGATCAGTGAGCTATTACACGTAATAAACTTGTTAAAAAAGTATGCATGCTTTCACTCCTTTGTATGCTTTTCATCCTGGCCCAAAAGTGGTGATCAAGATAAACTAGGATCCATAAATGACGATCTTCGAAAAGCTCTGAAAAAATGATAAAATACGTAAATCAGAAACAAAATACACCGAAAGGTATACATTTTGGCACCTCTATTACTCAAGCAAAACACATAAATATCTAAAGAATAAAAATAACAACATCACTTAGGCTATGTTTGTTTGAGGTAAAAATGGGAGGAAGAAAAAAGAAATGGGAAGGAAAATAGTTATTTTCCCTTGTTTGGTTGAGGAGAGAAATGGGAGAGGAAGAAAAATGGATGGAAAAATACTGGTGGGGCTTACTAATTTTTTTCCCTCCAACAATGGAGAGAAAATGGAGAGAAAACTAATTTTCTCTCTCTACTTTCAATATTACCCCTTTACTTTTTTTAATATATTTTATAAAATAAGGGTACAATTGTCTTTTTATACCATTTCTTTCCTTCTTATTTTCCTTTCATCCAAACACATCTAAAGAAAATAAAAATCCACTCAATTTCTTTCCTTTCCTTTCTTTCTTTTCTATTTCTTTTCTCTCTATTTCTTTCCTTCCAACCAAACATAGCCTTAATTTCAAGGTTCTGAGAACCGGACTGATCATTCAACTGCTCTAGTTATTGGTTCATTGGTTCATTTGTCCAATCGGTCCAATCGGTCCAACCGTAGTTCAACTAAAAAACTATTTTAGAATAAAATAATAAATAAATTATAGAACAGCTCTCATCAACACAATAAAAAACAATCAATAAATCATCAACACAATAAAAATTATAGAACATGTTTATTGCTATAATATAAAATTACAGAACATGTTTGTTTAATAGTTAATAATTGATAATATTAAATGTCTTACAAGCATCCAATCAAATGTGTTTTTAGATGATGGTGAAAATTCATAAATTAAGTCGTGTAAACTATCTTTAGAAAGATAGCACAGAGAAATTAAATCTTATAGGATTAATTAATATCAAACAAAAAAATGCAGTACATATAATCACTGATAATCAACATAACTTGAAAACATGCCATGCATTCTCCTTCTTTCTTCGTAGATATAAGTAACCATTACAAGGGATGAAAAGCAAATAAACTAATAAAGTCAGAAACATTGACCCTAAAATTTGAAGTAAAGGCTTCTGGAATAAATTGAACAATATACACAATTCCTATCATAAGCTTCCACAAGAAAAAAGTATTTGTATAAATTCAAAAATAGCAGTTCTTATCAACAAAATAAAAAACACCAGCAGCATAATAGAGCCAAAAATAAAATAAATCATAAAAAAAAATTCTCAGTTTTACCATGTCACCTTGTAAACTTCCCCAAATCCACCTCTTCCTATCTTGTTTCCTTAGGAAAAATTGTTGGTAGCAGCTTGAATTTCACTCAACTGAAATTGTAAAGACTCAAAAGAAGCCAACGATTCATCCCCAACTACATCAAACAACAGAAAAACCATAATAATAAATAAAGTTTCAATCCTTCAAAGAAGAAAAGGATATGATATGATTGATATAGGAATTGAACACATTACAGCTTTCTCTAAGAAGAGTTCCCATAAGAAGCTTCTTATGTCGTCGTCGACTTAGGAAACATAAAGAGTAATCAAAACATAATAGCAGCATAGAAACAACAGTTGAGATAATGGAAATAATAATGATGAAAAAATTCAAAAACAACAACAAAAATCCTGAAATCAATAAATCATCAACAAAAATTCTAAAATAGTAGAGCAAGAAATTCAAAAGTAGCAGCAGCAGCATAGCAAAGCCGTTGCTTATCAATAATTTCGACAAGAACACAAAACTTCTGTAATCGTATCCATGATTTTACTTTCAGAAATCAGAAGTTCAGAACAGAGAATAAAAAAACGTATTGCTCTACCCAGTGAGCACTACCACTAACCTTCGACAGGGGTTGAGCGCAGCAGAAAGCAGTACGACGGCGAGACGACGGAGAATAGCACAAAGGCGGCGAGACGACGACAAGCAGCACGAACAGAGAAGCTGTGGGAGGACGGATGCTGAGCTGAGACAAAACAGAGCGAATAGGGAGTTGGGGACATGAAGAGCAGGGAAGTTTCGAATTTCGGTAGAAAAACCTGCAAGTATAGAATAATCTTTGTAGAAATTTTTAGCTTCTTCAAGTGTATTAAAAATCATCACAACCTTTGGCACAAACTGCTCATCAAGATCACAGAAAAACTGAAAAAACATCGAAAACATTTCTAAATTAAACCAAATTGTCTTTCCAAATGCACCAAAATTAGAAACCAAATAGATTCATCGAAATAACAATTTAGAGCTCCTACATTACATTCAAATTCAAACCTTAAGCCGTAAACAACAATTTTCACAAACAAAAACAAAATTATTCAACTATAGAAGCATTAACTACTAATGAACTATATTAACTAGGTTCAAACCAAACCTCATCCACTTGATTCGATTCAAAATAATAATCTAATTCACCCTAATTCAACTGACAATCTGAACTTGCATCATTCATCATCTTTAAAAATGAAATACCTGTTCAAATCTGATTTCACTGCTTGATTTTAAAAAAATTTTATCCAAATCTTCAAATCAGATCAAAGAGCATTAATCGTGAACAAATAGAATGTAGAGAACAAACAGAACACAGAGAACATACAGAACGTAGAAAATAAAAAGAACGCAGAGAACGTTGAGAACGCAAAAAAAAAAATTTGAAAAAAAAACGAAATTTGCAGAAAAAAGACAGTTATATATAATCGCGAGTTTAGTCAAAAGTTAGTTAGAAGTAGTGACGCGTGAACCTAAATTAGATTATACCAACTTGGTTGCACTTGATTGAGTAATTAATTTGGTTATAGAGAATTATTGATAAAAATTATTAACATAATTTAGAATGTGTAGGTAGAATCAACAACAAAAAATAATAGTTATCCTGCAACTACTACTGTTTGAGCAACTACTACTGTTTGAAATATATTCTGTAGTCCTTAAGTAACTAGACAAAATAATCTATCTATTTAAATTCATATATAAGTATACTTCTTTCTTTTTTATAAAAAACTAATGTATCCACTTAGGTTGCTTATTTTTTTTTATAATTTTGTTGTCTGTCTATAAATAATTAGTCATTTATAAAAAATATATGTTAAAATATAAATTTATATTAAAATAAATTAAATAATATATATATTATATACAAATATATAATAATTAATTTAATAGCTATTTTTTATATGCATAAATTAAAATAAAATTTAGCTAATATGTTTTCTAGTGGAAGGTTTTAAATGTTTTTATTTAATAAATACAAAACAAATGTATTGAAAACTTAGGGGTTAATTAGTTTGTGAAAATATTTTTTTTTTTGTCTTTATTTTTTGAAAATAATTTTCATTTTCAACTTTACACATTTTAAAAAATACTATTGTTTTATAAGAAGATAATTCATTTCCAAACATTGAAAAGTCGATAAAAGAGAATGGAAGAGAGCTGCCTGAGATGGAAGAACGATGAAGAATAGAAGAGAATGAAAAAAAGAGTTGGAGGGACTGGCTTTGTGTTTTTCACGGTAAGTAAATGAGGATTTAGTTCCAATACTAGTGCGTGACATACAAATTAAGGAAGAGATGAATGATCGAACTCGATAAATCACTGAATCATCAATTGAAAATTCCGTATTTTGAATTGGAAATATTTTTATCATTTTTAATTGAAAAAACTGAAAATGAAAAAATATCATTTTCAATTGTGTACTCATTTTTGAAAATATTTTTGTTAAAAATAATGTTAAAATACTAAACCAAATATATTTTTATATTTTATTTTCATTAAAAACAAAATAAAAATGGCCAAATTAATCAGTTTTTTTAAATTTTTTGTATTTTTAATAAAAATTTTTTAATTTATAATCTTAATATATACTCTTAAAACACAGGATAAATAAACCTATTAAAATAATTCAACAATTATCTATCAAAGTAAAAAAAAAAAAAAACTACATTTATCGTAAAGATCCACAATTTTCTTTTCCTTTTTCTTCATAATAATAAATTAACTTTTTTTTTAAAGAGAAATCTAATAGGCTCATTTTTTTAATATTGATTAGAATTTGGTGTAACCCTTTATTATTGGATGTGGTGGTGTTTTGTATGTTTTTGGGGGCTAACAATCCACAGGAGGCAAATTGTTTTATCCAAATATTTTTTTTTAAATAAAAAAAGACAATATAAGGGGGATTCACAAAAACTGCAAAAATATTTTAAAACGACTGCATAAATACAAACACAAATATAATGCCAATATTAATAACGACGCTGTTAAATACAACAAAAAAACTAACCACATCTACAGGAATATCATCTAGTAAATGCCTGACGTGAGAAATGGTCCACTTTTGGTATCTGTCAAACTGCGAGCGCCAAAACATCCAGCTGAAATAAAATAAATCTCTAACACTCAGATCTAATATATGTTATATAATATAACTAAACAATACATAAGCGATAATATGTTAACATATGAAATAATTTTACCTGCACACAAGCGGAAAACTAGGATGCGATCGCACCAGTGCTAGGAACGGTAACCGTTCCCAAGCCCATATACAAAGCAGTGCCAATGGGCCATCCACCTCCTTGCAATCATAACGTGATGCCCGACATAATGTCCTATACAAATGTGCTAGGCAAGCGGATCCCCAGCTAAAGCCTCTAATGTCAGAAAAATTTCGAAGCAAAGGCAAGAACTTCCAGTGAATTGTCATTCTTGACTTATCGCAAAATAAATTTGTGCCAAACAACAATAATAAGTGTATCTTGACGTACATTTGTCTACCAAGTGCGGTGTCCAACTGCATACGCCACTTTAGGGTGCAGAGCCATGCGAGCTTGACACCGCTTCCTTTATGATCAGCGGCAGTAGGTACAATACCAAATTGTGTCATGAATTTATTTTCGAGGCCATTAGTGCTGCTATCCATAAATCCTGACACCGGCATACCATCTATCGGGAGTCCAAATATCATTGCAACATCCTCTAAGGTTATCGTGCATTCACCGTGTGGAAGATGAAACGTATGAGTCTCTGGATGCCATCGCTCGATTAAGGCATTTATAAGTGCATTATGTAAAATAAATCTCCCAATTTGAGATATGTGATAGAATTCACTATCTCGTAATTCGATCTCAACTCGAGGATCATATGAATCTTGGTTCAGATGTCATGATTCTAAATTTCTTGAACTCTAAAATAAATAAAAAATTATAATTAACAATAGAAACAAAAAAAAATAAACAAACATAAATAATAATAATAATAATAATAATAATAATAATAATAATAATACTAACTACGATAATAACAACAACAATAATAACAAACATAAAAATAATTACATATGGTGGACGTTCAAGGTATTTAACAATGTGATCTTCAAGATGTGTAATGTCACAAACCATCTTCTATTTGTATTCTTTCTGAAACAAAAAACTATTATATTATATAAACTATATCTAACATATATCCAATATTTCTCTAACATTAAATAAATAAATAAAAGCATATTTAATTAATTTTATATATAATATTTTCGGTTCTGTTTAAAATAAATAACATACCCCACTTTAATATTTATTCAACATAAATTTAATAAGGGCAAAATACCATAATAAGCCAACATCACTTCAAATTTACGTATATCAGCCAAAATAAAAATCGATTCAGCAATAAGCCAAATCATATTTTAATGTAATTCGAACCAGGCTAGTTCGAACTGCATTTAGAAATAAATCGAACCAGGCCAGTTCGAATTAGCAAGAAAGAGTTGAAGGTAAATCGAACCAGACTGGTTCGAACTAGCATTGCATGTAATTCGAACCAAGCTAGTTCGAATTATAGCTAAGTTAGGTCCTCAAGTAATTCGAACCACCCTGGTTCGAATTACTAGTGATTGGGCTATATAAGGAGTTCGAATCAGCCTCATTCGAACCATTCTCACCTTCCCCTACCCCACCAAATCTCAGAAAAAACGACCCAGATTCTCTCCGACAAAGACCTGAACGGAATACTCTGCTGATGGGGGACGATCCGGCACGGTTATATCGCTTGGACGGAGTCGCCCATATAGCTGGGGTCATCAACGAGGAGGTTAGTACGGAAATAACTTTGTTCTACCGGTACATGTGAGTTAGTGGTTTTGCATGCGGGTTAGATGGTGGTTTAGTTGGTGGTTTATGTTAGTGGTTTATGTTAGTAGTTTCTGTTAATGGTTTATGTTAGTGGTTTATGTTAGTGGTTTATGTTAGTGGTTTATGTTGGTGGTTTATCTTAGTGGTTTATGTATGTGGTTTATGTAAGTGGTTTACGTTAACGGTTTATGTTAGTGGTTTATGTTAGTGGTTTATGTTAGCGGTTAAGTTGTGGTTTATGTTAGTGGTTTATGTTAGTGGTTTATGCTGGATTCTTATGTTAGTTGTTTATGCAAGTGGTTCTCGTTCATGGATTTTTAAGCGCTTATATTTAGTACGATTTTTTGGTTTATCAATTATCGTGTTGATTATGTTTGTCACTGGTAATTAAGTTGGTTCTAATAATGCGGTTCATTTCTTCCGCAGCCTCAGCGATGCATCAGGAGCATGCGGCGGCAGCAGGGCATGCTCCTCGATGACAGATACGTTTCGTACCTGCAGATGGCAGGTCTTTACCATCTTACAAGGTTGAACGATAGATGGTTCTGGTTGGACGAGGCCCTTGTCAGTGCGTTCGTCAAGCGATGGCGTCCGGAGACGCACACGTTTTATATGCCGTTCGGAGAGTGCACGATCACACTCCAGGACGTGGCATACCAGCTGGGTTTGCTAGTGGACGGGCGTTACGTCAGCGGCTGCCTATCAGAGTTCCAGATATACATCGAGGGTGGCTGTCCAGCCTGGGTTTGGTTCGAGGAGTTGCTAGGAGTGGTACCTCCTCCTAGCCAGGTTCAGAAGTACGCGGTCAACTGCAGCTGGTTTCAGGAGACTTTTGGTGAGTGCCCGGAGGGAGCTGATGAGGATACTGTGCGTCGATACGCCCGTGCATACATCATGATGTTGTTGGGCACGCAGCTTTTTGCGGACAAGTCTGGCAACCGCATTCACATCAGATGGCTTCCGTTTGTAGCTAGGCTGGAGGAGATGGGGACCTACAGCTGGGGTTCTGCAGCACTGGCATGGTTGTACCGATGCATGTGCCGAGTGGCGAACAGAAATGTTATCAAGCTAGCGGGCCCACTTCAGCTACTTCAGTCATGGATTTTCTGGCGATTTCCTCGGTTTAGGCCTGCAGGATTTGAGACGTTCAGCTGGCCATTGGCCTCGAGGTACTGTACTAAGCTTTGTCTATTTCAATTTACAATACATAACTACGTGTTCATTTATAATGTATTCGATACCCTAAGCACACATTTAAGTAGCGGTAAGACATGTGCATGATGCAGGTGGTCAGGTTACATCCCTTCCAGTAGCGAGAAGGGTCCTAGAGTTCAGATGTGGAGGCTCTGGATAGACCGGTTGCAGGATAGAGAGGTCAGTATGTTACTGAATAAGTTTCTTTATTTAACCACGCTTTACGAGTTGGGTTCATGAGTTGCCCTGACACTGTATAGTTCTTGGTGCAGTTTATCTGGATGCCATACAGCAGCCCCGAGGTACTTCAGGTCGTGCATCCCGAGGTTTTGGAGCCTCGGCATATGGTGCTGTGGCGGTCTGTTACATCGCTTATCTACTTTGCCGTCATAGAGTGGCATCAGATAGATAGGGTTCTTCCGCAGTTTGGAGGGGTGCAGCCCCATCCACATCCCGCCCTGAACATCGACTTTCTGATGTCGAAAGACGGCAGAGGCGGCGATCGATGGTTCCCTTCCCATTTGCGGAAGTGGCATCTCTATTGGGAGTCCCGTACGGAGAGCGTGCTGAGGTTCGATGTTGTTGCTGACCCTGGTCCGTCGCATGAGTTCTTGGAGTGGTGGAGTCAGCACGGGAAGACGTTCTTGTCTCCGGATCCGCAGTTGGGGGATCCAAGAGCCGTTGCTATTCCTGTTGAGGCCTCACAGCGGGGAGCTGGGCGAGTTCCTGAGATGGATCGTCCTGACGACGTGCCGGACAGGCGGCGGGTTGAGAGGAAAGCTCGCGTGGGCACACGACGTAGCCAGCGTGACTGGGGGTGGCTTGAGCGTGCTATGGAGGATGATGACGAGGCCGGCCCCGCTGGGGGTCGACGACGACGCCATCCTGGCAGAGGTAGAGGGCGTGCTGCGGTTCATGCCGCTGCACCTGACCCTGAGGACGATGACGATGATCAGCATGGGCCCGAGGGCGGGGATGGTGCAGGGGCGGCTGCAGTTGCTGGTGTTAGTACCCAGGATGGGGTGGACGGAGGTGAGTGGTATGGCTCAGGGATGGGAGACGGGGCTGAGCCTATTGACGCTGGACTTGGGTCGGGACCTTTTGGACATTACTTTGTTAGAGTACCCACCGACGACCAACCTCAACAGGACGGTACTCCATGGGTTATTCCCGGATCACAGTGGCAGGACTTCCTTGGCGCAGATACGCTTGATGCGGACTTCGGCAGTCCACGGTTTCTAGAGGAGATTTCGGCTATCATGCAGGAGGACGAGCCGGGCAGGAGGCGTGCTCAGACCCCCGGCACGCAGGCACCCTTAGATGTTGATCTGAACGAGCCTGCTATGACACCCGTTGGTGACCAGTTTGGGTTGGGAGGTACCCCACCTTCCGCCTACACCGCTGCATCACAGTCTGTCGCCGGGCCGTCTGCCGCACCTGTCCATTCTACGCCACCCGCACAGCCTGCCCCGCATGATGACGCAGATGAGATAGAGAATGAGGAGCCGTTTATCCGCAGAGGTCAGAGGCCACGGGTACCCCGTCGTTGTGGGACGGGCTCCCACTTGTTTAGATGATTTACTTTTCATGTTTTCTGGACGTTAGGGTTCATTCATGTACCTGACCCATGTGGAGTACTGTTGTTACTTTAGAGCTGTTTTTCCATGTTGTTTCTTCATCTTATTGTACTTCGAAATCTGGTATTTACCTAGTGGATTAGTGAATATGTATTATCATTGAATCATATAACACTTTAGTTATCAACTTTTGCATTTATGGGATTTCTAGCTATACTCAAATTCAGAAACAACTTTTTCATTACTTGAAGGTAAAAAGATCAACAGATTACATAAGTCCTCAAACATAACATGTAACAGGAAAAATAAAAATCAATAAGCACTAACATTAACAACATCACTACTACTGCCCCCCCTGTGTGAAACGATCCTCCAAGCTGTGGGCAACTCCGCCGGGTGTGTCCGGGTTGGCGACAAAGGCCACACCTCTTTGGCCGGTTCGGATCTGCCTCGTCCATATTCGTCCGTATCCTAGTGGATCTCGGACGACCCTCTCTCGCACGCCTCTTGGCAGGGTCCGGAATCACGGTGGGCCCGTCGTAAGGTGGCCAGAAGCCCTCCGGTATCGGCGGCGTGAATCCCATCTGGCACACACTGAACACTGAACTAATCTGATACACGCTGTGAACATAAGAGGACCAGGTAACCCGTGAGTAGGCGCAGCATGCAAGTGCGTGCTGGCACGGGAAATGAAGCGCCTGAAAGTACCCACAGTCACAGGTCCGAGAGGCAAGCGATACTTTGTAGGTACCCAATGAGAAAGAGCCCGTCGGAGTGGTCTCAGCTACGGTGAACTCGGAGTTATCCCGGTCATACAAAGTCACCGTGAAGCACCTCGCGGTCTTCAAGTTGGCCTCAATACACTTCACCAAGTACTGACTGAATAGCTGTCCGGTTCCCATCTGGGCCTCAGCCTCTCTCCCCTTGCGAACAAAGAGTTCCGCAAGCCTTCCATATGTTGCCTTCACCAAAGAGCATACGGGGAGGTTTCTTACACCCTTCAGGATTGAGTTCACACACTCTGAGATATTCGTCGTCATGTGACCGAATCTCCGTCCCTCATCACGATGCTGAGTCCACAAGGAATAATCAATCCGGTTCGCCCAATCACACATCGCCGGGTCTTCAGAACAAAGAATATCAAACCAGTAATCAAACTCAACCTCGGTCTTGGCATATGCGGCATTCACTAGAAGCCTACGTGCGTCTTTGCCCTTGAAGGTAAGGGTAAAATTAGCCGCTATGTGTCGAATGCAGAATGCACGGTATGCAGATGGAGGTAACTAACCTCCGTCCGGAGCCTCAAGCGCAGCCTTGATGCCGTTATGCCTGTCCGATATAACCAGAAGACCGGGCTGCAGTGTCACGTGCTGTCGAAGGTGGGGGAGAAAGAATGACCAAGACTCTACATTCTCACCTTCTACTAGTGCGAATGCAACAGGTAGAATGTTGGAGTTCCCGTCCTGTGCAATCGCGATGAGCAAAGTACCCCCGTACTTCCCATACAGATGGGTGCCGTCAATGCTAACTAGGGGCTTGCAATGGCGAAATTCCTGGATGAGCGGTGGAAACGTCCAGAAAAGTCTGTGGAAAAAAGCTTGAGACTCGTCTACTTGTCCACTAACTCGAACGGGGCTTGTCCGTAGGATTGCAACAGTACCGGGCATCGTCAACTGGACTCCCAAAACCCACCTGGGGAGCTCGTTGTATGACTCATCCCAGTCACCGTATACGAGGGCAATTGCCTTCTGCTTCGCCATCCAGACCCTCCTGTAAGTCGGCCTAAACCCGAAGTGTGCTGCCGTGGCATTTAGGAGCACCCTGATGCTGACGGATGCATCAGCCCTAACCATTGGCATAACGAACGCCGAAATCACATGATAATCCAAGCTCCTGTGGTCGCTCCAGATGGAGGTCGCAAGACAAGTGTGAGGTCCATTGTACCGTTTGACCTCCCAAATGCCCTTGTGCTTTCGCAGACTCAGTCGAATCAACCATGTGCACCCATTCCCAAACTCGGAACACTTGCCCACATAACGGCCATGATCAGACTCCACAACCTTGTACTGTACCCCTCGCCGGATGCTGTAAGTCTTCACACTTAACAGGGCCTCATCTTTATCCTGAAATTGCTGACCAACCTGGAACTCTGTCAAACCAGTAGTCCCTTCAGCATCTCTAGCTCCGAATCCAACAGTGTGCCCTGAAACACCCTCTTGCCTCATGGCATCCAGGTCCAAAGAGGAAAAATGTGGTGGATACTGCTGTGTGCCAGAACTAGAACCACCGACCGCCAATGCAGGCTCAGTCGCTCCGACCTCGTCGCCGCTGTCATCCTCAATCATATCCGGCTCGACGTCGTCCTCCTCTACATCACCCAACACTCCGTCTCCGACGCCAACCGGTGGAACTACCTGTAAAGCGTTCGGCAGAATATCAACTGATCCTACCACGTCGCCTACTCCATCATTGAGATCAACAGCAAAAGACGGGGGGGCGACTGGTTGGACCGCTGGCTCGCACACAGGGACGGACGAAGAAGCAACGGCAGGCCTGGAACTGGAACCGGCTGCCGCGGCTTCAGTGGTGGCATTTCGGTTCGAACCCCCTGAGTTGGATACCACATCAACCAGCTTTGCCAACAACTCTGGTGTCCTCACCTCGGGAAACTGCCTCCGACATAGAAACATGACTTGCAGGTCCTCATCACTACCAATCGTGAAGCAATCATACTTCACGGTATCCTGCAAGACAGTGATTGGAATGCGATAGAAAAACTTCTTCACTCGCTTCGCACCTTCCAGACCAAGTTTCATCAGCACAGATCCAACAAGGTCATCATAGCTCGTCGTTGGATTCACGACAATACAGAGAGGATCCTTATCTGTAAACTTCACACCGGAGCGAGTTTTCCTCTTAATGGATCCTCTGTGGTGAGCCAAAACCACAAAACTCTCCTCACTAGCCATCTTACACCCTCTATGAGAGAAACTCACGTTTACAACCATATATATACTGCACTGTCTACCACTAAATCGAATCGGACTGGTTCGAATTCAGTTTGTGTAATTCAAACCAGCTTGGTTCGAATTACTTGATGCAGCGTCTCCCCATATAATTCGAACCAGCCTGGTTCAAATTATGTGCTGCAGTATCTTTCCCTCTAATTCGAACCACCCTGGTTCGATTTACTTGAATCAACTTCTCTCCATGTAATTCGAACCACCCTGGTTCGAATTATTCATGAATGGAGTTCGAACCATGCTGGTTCGAATTATATAAATATAGGGTTTGGCTCATTGCTGAAACGAATTTCACTTTGGCTCATTTAGGTAATTTGCAACTTCCCTTGGTTTATTCTAATTTTTTGTCCATTTAATAATATATTAAATAAAATATATTCTGAACATTTAAACAATATATGACATCACATCTTATATTTTATATTTTTGTAAATAATATATGTAAACAATATATATTAATATATTATATTAAATATGTTTAACTTATTGTTAAATATATCAAAAAAATATTTTTAAATTTTACCATATGTTCATATGTATGTATTGTAGTAATATTAAGTATTTAAATTTCTATAAAAATATATTTTAGTACTATCTTATTCTAACTAAAATTGTGACCCTAATTAATACTAGATTCAACACTATTATTACTAACAATGAATTAATTAATCTAAATTAATTTCTTAAAACTAATATAATTTATTTTTTATTTGCAATAATTAAAATAATTAAACTCAGTAAAAATATTATTACTAAAAAATGTACTTACTTGGTGATGCTGATGGAAATATAGTTGAAAACAATAAATCTAAAGATGAAGTTCTAGTATGAAAGAAGAGGTTACTTTGAGTTATAGAAGAAAGAAGAAAGAAATGATGAGTGTAGTGTTCAAAAAAGAGAACTGAGATTTAAAAGTGAGAGAAAGAGAGAGAAGGTGAGTATGAAGAGGGACCAAGGAGGATAATGAGATTCACAGGTTGACGGGAGCCATAGACACATGTCATGCATGCAGTCAATACCAGGGCGAATTGCAGATCCGTCAAGATGGCGCCCCCAATCTCCTGTATAACCCCGTTTTTTTCCATTTTAACGAAAAATACCAACTCTTTTCCAATTATAAAATAAAAAAATCCAAATCTAATATCCTCATTTGCAGAGCTTAATAGAGTGAAGCCTAGGCTTCCTTCTAGGCTTAGCTTGTAGGTTTGAAGACGTGACATGCAGACACAAACAAATACTTAATTGAGTGTTATCAGTTAGTAGTACTGTGTTGTTGTACTATATATTGAACAGATCGGGCAAGAGAAACATAAAAGGAATGGCTTTTAAAGCTGCCCATACTTTACCAAAGTGGAAGGGTCACTTAGTTAAAGCAGTGCATGTCTTAATTCTTGAGTTAAGCCTATCATATTCACTAATTAATTAAAATTTCAGAAGATGAAGAGGATGAAAAAAGCTACGTAAGTAAACTCCTAAATTCTTATTTTAAATGTTACAAATACAATTATTTCTATATTTGTATTTAATAATTTAAATTTTTAAAATAAGTAATATTATATATAGTATCAAAATTTTTTTTATAAAAAAATTCGATCTTATTAGCTTGACAAATTGAAGACTATGCAAAATAAAGTAATGCTTCAATTGAAGATAACAAATAAAAATATTTAAAAAAAATAAAAAATCAGTTTAAAATAGTTTTTTTTTGTATTTTTAATTATTGTTAGAATAATTAAATAATATTAAATGTAATAAGTATATAATTATGCATGTTACTACTATAAAATTATGAATGTTACATTAAATAAGATAACATGAGATTATTATTGTCATGATACCACTTTTCCCAAAAATTTAAGTTAATAAAAGGAGACAATATGAATTGTTATATCCTATGACGTACGGACACTAACATGAACACGACATGAGACATACCGACACACGAATTTTAAAATTTTATAAGACACAGGAACATGCATATATATAAAATATAAAGTATTTTTTTTACATAACTAGTAATGATATTTTGATATTTATTGATATTAAAATATAAATTAATTTTTTAATTATTTTTAGTATCTTATGTTAATTATAAAATATTTAAAATATATTTTATTTTAATAATAATAATAATATATACTATTTCTAAATTTATTTTAAAAATACATGTTAAGAATAGCCCTGAACATGCTGACACGTAATGATATTTAGATGCGTCCAAGCGTGTCTGGATAAATTTTTTTTATTTTTTTATTAAGATATGGTTAGACATAGCAGACAAGCGTATCAGACGAGTGTCGATGAGTATCATATCCGAAATGTGTCTAATATGAAGACATGACAATTCAGCGAAGTGTCCGTACTTCATAGGTTATATCTTTAACACTCTCCTTCAAGTAAGAGTTTCCTTTAGATTTGCTTGATTTTTTCGTATGTATTTATTTAATTTTTTTCTTCTTTTTATTTGTCTTATGAATTTTTTTTTTCTTTTAGAATTCACTAAGAATTAAACTCTAGACCTTTCATTCAGCGACATAATTTTCTAACATGTATGATATCAAACTCATGCCTTTGACCTAACTAACTGCCACCATCTTTTTCGGTGGCAACGATTCGCTGCTCTTTCCTGGCCTGTGACCATAGTTTGTATTAGATACCAAAATTAATAGGATAAAATAACACAACTAAAATTTATAAACAAAAAATAAATGTAACTAACCAAAAATTTAGACAACTACATAATAAAATTATAATTTTTTAAAATATATAAAAAAAATTTATAATACTTTCTTATATAATACAAAAATAATACTTATACAAAAAAATTACACATAAAAAACTTTACTAATTTTTCTCACTATTTTTCGTTCACTTACACTTACAAAAGTTACATATGAATAACATAAGCAATTCTTCCTGTTATAATGGATGTATGACGGTAAAGAAGATTAAAAAAATCTTCTTTTGGTTATCAAAAATCACGTTTGCAGCTACATACAAAGTAGTTAACTAGCTTTTTGATAATCTTGTTTTATTGTTAAGAAGCTGGAAATTGATGGCAGCATGCATGAGTTATTTGACTAAAGTCAAACTTTGCACCTTTAATACTAATTTGGTTAGATATTTGATTATTATCAAGATTAATTTTGATACTTTTACAATTCGTTTGTTCGTCTAGTTTATTTGTTTTTTCTGTTCATTTAGTTTTTTACTACAGTATTTCTTCCATTTATTTAGGTAT